>NC_084896.1:14747500-14935000 GCF_958979055.1 Alnus glutinosa | reverse complement strand
TAGCTAACTTTTCAAATTTGCAACCAGATTTTCAAAGTCAGAAATTGTTACTAGCTAACTTTTCAAATTTGCAACCAGATTTTCAAAGTCAGAAATTGTTAGCTAATTTTCCAAAGATGAAATCTGATTTTCAAAGACAAGAATTATTGTTAGCTAATTTTCCAAACATGAAATATGATTTTCAAAGACAAGGATTATTATTAGCTAATTTTCCAAAAATGAAATCAGATTTTCAAAAACTCATGTATGCAATGTATGAAGGGTCCTAAGGTCATTCTAGGGTAAGGAGCCTTAGGAGTTCAATCATATAGGAGCTTTACAAGAATACCCTAATAAAATACGGATTCTTCAATCTTGAGTTCTTCAGTGCTTAAGGGCTTCTTGCTTTGAATTCCAAATGCCTTTGATTCTTTTTGGTCCTTTGAGAATGTGTGCTCGAATGTTTCTTGCAACTATCATACTTGAAGTAAATACATTAGAGCAACAAGATATAATTTGTTATCATCAAAATATTTACAATATAATCGGATTGACGCCATAGGGCTAACACTCATAATCTGGCAGTTTTGCTCAACCTGAATCTTCTTGAATAAATGTTGAGCTGCATCAAAAGCATTAGATTTGTCCCGAAGAGGAATAGCCCAGGAATATCGAGAGAAATCATCCACAATAACCAGAATATATCTTTTCCCACCTAGACTAGTAGTTCTAGTGGGACCCATGAGATCCATGTCCAACAATTCTAAATTTCTGAAAGTTTGAATACCTGAGGTCTTCTTATGGGCTACTCGAGTTTGTTTCCCCAGTTGGCAAGAACCACAGATTCCTTTCACAGTCTTCTCCATTTTGGGCAGATCTTTAACAATGTCTTTGCCTGCAATTTTTAACATATCAGAGAAATTTGGATGCCCTAACCTCTGATGCCACAGCTCACTGTCATCTATGGTTGCTTTATTGCAGAAGATCTGAGGATATGTAGTGAGACCAGGAAGACCATAGCAGTTGTCAGCAGTTCATTCACCCCCCATAAGCCATTTGCCACTGCTGTCAAATATGTTACATTCCTTCTTGGAGAATTGCACCACCAAATCATTGTCACAAAATTGGCTGATGCTGAGGAGATTTGCCTTGAGCCCCTCTACATACAAAGCTTCCTGAGATGTTCTGAGGCCTAGAATGTCGATGATTCCTTTTCCAATGACTTTGGATTGGATCCCATCTCCATAGGTGATCTGTCCACCTTTGTCCATCTGAACTTCTTTTAGTAAGGTCTTGTCACATGTCATGTGTTTAGAACAGCCACTATCCAAATACCACAAACAAGTATCAAGAATTTTTAGTGTAGTATGAGAAACTAAACACAGATTATCTTCCTTTTTGACCCAGATTTGTTTGGAAGCTTTCTTATGATTATTGACCAGGACAGATCTTTGCTCATTAGGGATGAGGTATGCTAACTTCTCACTAATGACCTTAACTTGATCACTTAACATTTTGACTTGCTCTTCAAAGCCTGGTTCATCTTTTCTAGGGACAAAAGTTTTGTTCCAAGGTTTTTGAGACCTAATCTGGAAACAATTTGGGCGAATATGACCAGTAACACCACAGTGGTGACATGTAGGTATAGACTGATTTGCCCCTTTATCCCCACAAATAGATTGAGTATGATTATGAGACATGATGAACATGGTTCTATGAATAGACATATAATGAGAAATAGAAGCAACTTTATCCTTACTCAAATTAGACATGATAGAAGTCAAAAATAACACTTAAGAAATGAATCTAACCAGAGTGTACCAAGCTCTGATACCAATTGAAAATTGAAATTGACTTCTAAAATAAAACAAGTGTGTGCAATAGTGTGCAACAAAAATAACAATGCGGAAAATAAATGACACAATGATTTTTGTTGACGAAGTGGAAACTCAATAAAGAGAAAAACCACTCCGGGGCAGCCAAACCCAGGATATCCACTATTCAGAAGACAAGACTAGATACAAGATAGTAACACTCACATACCCCTGATACAGTGGTCGTACCTTGCTCTCTAACGTGTAACCCAACACGAACGCCTCCCAACCAGGTCTCCTACCTGAAGGGCTCTTCAATGGAATACTTTACCTTAAGGACGACCCCTAAGATAGATTTCAGTTGTAGCGCAGCAACAGCACACTTGCAATGGCTTGAGAGAACAGATCAGCTCCAATAACTTCACAAATTAACTCTCTAATCTCTAGCGGAATTCAATACCGAATTCTTGCAGTTCTCAATGCCCAGGGGCCTCTATTTATAGGATGAGGTTCAAATGCGAGACTGCAGTGAAATATGCGGGTGTCATCCGGACAGTGGACATGGGCCGTTCGGACGGATAACTGTGCGACCAGAATTTCTGAGATTTTCACTGAAAATCTTACTTGTTTGAGAGCCGCGTACGGACGGTGAGGCACTGTTGTCCGAACGGTCGTACGTCCGCTGCAAGTAACTTCCATATAAGGCTTCGCGCATCCAGACCATGGGGATGGCCGTCCGGACGGTTAATCTTCAACACGCAATTTCCATATCTGACAAGCACGTGTCTGGACCATGAGAGGCAGGCGTTCGGACGGTTGAAGTTGAATACACAATTTCCATATATGTTGAATGCGCGTCCGGACCATGCTGACAGATGTCTGGACGATTGAATTTGAATTGCGATTCTTGCCTTATAAATGAGCGCATCCAGACGGGAGTCCACGTCGTCCAGACAGTTGCAGCAATCTTCCCATATTTACACTTGGAAAGAATCTGAAGCTTGATCGAATACTGAGAGGCGTCCGGACGGGCTGCTGAGACGTCCTGACGGATGCAAGCTGGAACAGAAGCTTCTCAATACAGTGGGGGGTCCGGACGAAAATCCACGTTGTCCGGACGGTTGATGCTTGGTCTGTCGAGCGACCGGATGGTATGGCACGTCGTCCGGAAGGATGGAACAGTGGACAGATTAGCGTCCGGACAGGATGACACGTCATCCGGATGGCTGACAGGGAACCAAAATTCTTCTGACTTGCAAGCTGTGCAGAGTCTTCTGAAGGTACTCTGAATAGTGGAATCCCTGTTAAAAGCATCTTTACATACAAATGATTTTGTCTAACCAGAATGTAGCCAATCAAAACCTAACAGATTTGGTTAGATATCTGGAGCTCAAGCTAAAGAATGGAGGATAGGACAAGGAAAAGGACACCCACTCCCCGAGGCGAAGCGGACCTACCTAGTAAGTGAGGTCACAAATGCCTAGGATTTTGGTTCCTAAATTCTAGAGCATGACAAGTACACTTGTATTGCATCTTTATATCATCTTATCTCATGTTTGCTTTGCATGTTGTTGTGGAACTAGCTTTTCTATACCCTATAGTCTCTCTTGTTTATCTTGCAATATTTATACAGGTATTAAATAGGGATGATAGAAAAAACAAGTCGAGCGGCTGCTTTTCTATCTTGGTATCGTCAAACCTCTCTCCCTAAAGTCAGGTTTGCCTTTACCTTGCATGCTTGGATTAGATTTTTTTTCTTTTCCTGTGTAGCATGTTTTTGTTATTTTTCTACTTTTATTTTCAACAAAATGGGGAACAGCGCCAAAAACTTGATGTGCAAATTTATTTAACTCGCAAGCGCACAAATCGTTTGCAATATAGTGTATGTGCAAGTGCGAGGTCGAATCCACAGGGAATTGTGTTGCGAAAATTAATTTCTATTTAAACTAATTCTATTTTAACCTAGTTCCAAATTTTGTGAATAATAGAAAAATAAAATAAAATAAAATAAAAAGTACTGAGGTTTTGGAATCCACACCCACCAAATCATAGCAACATATTCTCATGGTTGTCAATACATATCCGAAGTTCTCACCGTAAAAACAAATCTTATGTATGTCCTACTATGCTTCAAAAATTAATTGAATCATTCAATGAATCCGTTCTTTGCACAAATCACAAAAGATATCCGGTTTAAACCAAATCATCAAATGTATCCGTAGAACGAAACACAATGAATATCCAATGTTTTGATAAATGAAAAATTCAAGCAATCAAATAAATGAGATTATTCTCAAATCATCACATGTATCCGAAAATCACAAGAGATATCCAAGAAATCATCTCAATAAGTGAAAAGAAGTAGAACATTGAAAATATTAAACCTAATAAAATCGGATAGTATAAACTCTCATAAAAATATTGTTGCTCTTCAAAAGTGAGGTTTCATCCTCAACCTTAGTTACAAAAAAACTAACTACTCATGGATAAAAATAAAATACTAAATTTTATTAAGAAAATAAAATAAAAAAATAAAAAACTTACAAACTACTACATGCCTTGGTGTGGCTGCAGGCTTGCGCCTCTCACCCTCCACACCTTTACAAGAGAAAAACGTGATGTTTATAGGCAAGTCCTAGGGCTATGCAAATTGGAGAGAAAAGTGTGTCGGTGCTGCTTGTTCTCTACTTAAGGAAAGATCTTGCACTGATTCGGTTTGGGCAGAAAATCAAGCATGTCTTCATTTGGTGCACGCCAGGTCTGCATGGGTCGCATGGTCTATTTGGTGCCTCAAATTCTAAGAAAAGCGTGTCTTCTTTTCTGCCCATTATGGAAAGAGATCATGCATTGAATGCCTAGGTATGGAAAGGAAATAATCTCTTTGGTGCTTCCCTTCACGCATCCAGACCTGGAAAGATTTTGGTGCTGCCCAGCTCTACACGTCTCTCGGTCCCTTCAGTTATGGAAAGAAATTATTTGATGCCTTGTGTTAATTTCAGTGCTGCCAGCTCTACAGGTCCAGGTCTCTATTCGGTCCAGCTTTGGAAAGAATTGCATGTACTGAATATCTGCTGCATGTCAATTGCTCGTTCTTTTGGAGAGATTCATGCTCATTCTTTTGGAAAGATTCCCATGATGATTTGGTGCATGGATGAAAACCGCGTATGCTGTTTATTATGAAAAGTTGGTGTTCTCTCTGCTGTCCATTTTTAATTGCTTAGGTAAGACTCGGTCAATGCTTTGCAGTCCACGTGAGTTACGGTCCTGAACTGAAGAAATCTTCCTTGCTGCCAAGTGCGGAAAGAATCATGAAAAGCCAACTCATGCACTGCTTCAAACGTGTGAAAATATGCTGCTTATCCTGGAAAGAATTTTTGCCTTGATTCGGTGCTAACGTGTCCCTCCAAAACGCGTGTAAGAAGATTAAATAGCTGGTGCTGCATGTTCATCTTTGTTTAATTTGATCGTCACCTAGCTGCACCACAAACCTTGGCCATCAGATTAACTATTATAAAAATTATTATCGGTTCAAATTAATCACAATGAGCCAAAACTAACAAAAACTGTTAAAAACTGTTATTTTCTCTCAATCACCTGTAAAACACCAAGACATCAAAACTAAACAAAAATATTAAAAAATAACAAAGCTAAAGGATTAACTAATGTAAATTAAGGAGTCCAATTATACAATATTTCGCACTCATCAGAGGGGAGAAAGATGCAGGTTTTTATTCCCTTATTTAGCTTTTCAGATATCCTATATATTTTTACCTGATGTTTGATGTCTTAGTTCTTGGTGCGTTAATTATATTGGCCTTTATATAACTAAGAGTTCATGCTTGATATCTGCAAAGTTTCTCTGTTGCATCTGTTTGATAGATAATTGCTTTCCTCAAGCGATGAAAATGTGCACAATCCAAAGCTCCCCTAAGGTACATTTTTTTTTTTTTTTTTTTTTTTATCTCTGATTTTCTGCTTCTAAAAGTTCTTTCGAGAGATTATTATGTGCTAGGATTGTCAAATTGACCAATTCACTAGTTGAACCTAGCTCTAAAAATTCCGGCTTCCTCTCTAAGCTGCAGCACCAAAAAGAAACAAGCAGTTATTCTTCTAAGCTTATTGGTACATGAATAACTTTCATTGTTTTTGTGCTGATACAGCCATATATCTTGTCCTTCATGGTGCAAGTAAAAATCAAAATAGTGCTGCTTCTTAGGGGGAGAGTATCAGATGAGGGTGACTAGGCCTTAGTATAATAATGTTTGACTTTTGACTGATCTAACTGTGAAAATTCTCTCTTTAGAAAATTTAGTTGCTTTAGATCATATCAGCGAAGATCATACCTTACTGAGAAAGTCTTCACACACACACACGCATTGCATGAGTTAAGTAGACTGTTTAATAAATTATTCTGCCGGGAAATTTTTGCTAGCTAATTACTTAACTCTCTGTTATATTTTAGCATCAGTGTTAAAATGCTATTGAACCGTGTTATCAGCTTTTTATACATGCGTGTTCTAAAAATTATTTTTGAGAAATATTTTTCAGCTCTTTTTTCCTCTGTTTTCAGTTTTTTTTTTTGTGAAGCGTCCAAACGATGTTTTTTTTTTTTTGTCCGAACGGTGCGGCAGTTTAGTCTGGACGTGTGCTTTAGTGCGATATCTTACGTGGTACTATGTCCAGACGGCTTTAGTGATACGTCCGGACGGGGAACGCTTGAGGGTTAAATTGCTTTCCCCCTACGCCACACGACATTTCTCTCCCTTTCTTTGGTTTTTTTTTGTCATTTGTGCGATTTTTTTTTTAGCTTTTCACGTGCTTTTCTGATGTGGACTTGTCTTTTTATGATTTCTCTCCACCCCAGGTATGTTTCTCTACCCTTTTACTGATTTCTTTTAAGTTTTTATGCTTAAAATAGTGGATGTTTTTAGGGATTATTAAATTTGGGTTTATGTCAGTTCACCTGCATTTTATTGCTTTTATTCTCTATTGTTGGGTTGAGATATTGCTATTTTATGAATTGTGATGTCATATTTTGGATATTTATGTGTCTGTAATTTTTGGGATAGTCCATTTTACAGCCTTCATTATTCCTAATTTTTTTTTTTGAACTAACAGGATTTAATGTTTTCATGATTTTTTTTGGAATGTCTTTTGTGTTTTAGTTCAAGAAAAATGTCTTCAATGACTCTCCACCCAGAGTCAGGCAAAGAGTTGAAGAATCTGTAACTAACAGGTGTCTCCACATGGAAAGCGGCAAGTCCTATTAGAGCGGAACTTTCTCCGCCCCAATCTGAGAGATCCAGTTCTACTCCCTATTGGCCAGATGATTCAAGAGAACCAGTGGAAGCACCTCTACAACTGTGCCTTCCCGATTTTCCTAGACTGGTGCGAGAATTCTATGGTCATATGATTATCACTCAGGATGACGACAAAGGCCTAATTATACAGACTATTGTTAGAGGACACAACATTCAGATTGACCCACAGCTCATCAGTGCTGTGATCGGGGTTCCAGTGCTTCATGTTCCAGGGGTTCCTTTCCCAGATGGTGTTGAGGCTCCCAGCATGGACTATCTCTTGGATTTCTTTGGCGCTTGACCATAGGGGGAGGAGAAGTCCCACTCTCATATCAGAATTGGTGCCTTTACCCCTATGCACCGGTTTTTGGCAAAGATAGTTGTGACCAACTTCTGGCCTCAAGCTCATCGAAGTGAGCTTACTCTCAAGAAGGCCACCCTTCTCTATGCCATTGTGATGAGGACACCTTTCTGTCTGTGCAAACACATTTTGCACACTATGCTCGAGGTTCATGATGAGACAAAACACTAGTTTGTCCTTTAGGTGTTTGATCTCTCACATCTGTCTTCAGATTGTGACAAACATTTCTGATTCTGAGCCCAGATAAAGGATACTGTATCCTCTTGGCAAACAAACTCTCATAAAATCTAATGCCTAGTTACGACATGAGGATCAAGGCGAAGTTCCTCAGCCTCCACCTATTCCAGTTGACACCTAAGTTGCTGCATCATCATCTCAGTTAGTGCCTCATTCCTTCAACATTGAAGCTGCTTTTGCTCAGCTTATGTCTTCCATGGGAGCTCTCCAGGGAGAAGTCAATCTTATTGCAAAGCGTGTCAAGCAGAGTCAGATTGACATTCAGGAGTGCTTGAAGTATCATCACCCCAAGCTTGATGATGATGATGATTGAGTTTTTTTTACTCTCTTATTTGTTCTTGGTTGTTGTAGTTTTAAAACAATTTTCTTTTCTGAGACTTTCTGTATTTTTTTAATACCAATGGCTTTTCTCTTATACTTTGTTTACCCTTTGTCCTTTTGTGACAAAAATAAAAAGTATTTTTTGTTGTTTTTGGGCCAGGAATTTATTTCCAAACCGATCAAGTGTTTTTTGTCCCAGAATAGCCAAATGGAGACTTTGTTAGTATTTTATGTTGGCTACATTCTGGATGACAAAAACACTTTATGTAACGGTTGCATTTTAAACAAGTTTATCGGTTTTATTCAAAGTCTTCAAGTTATATGGATAGTGTTCATTTCAAGCCATGTGATTGATCACAAGTTTCTAGAAGATGTCCATGAAGATTCCATGCATTTTCCAAGTCAGATCAACCGGTTCCTGTGCAACCGTCCGGGTAGGCCTTTGAAGGCATCCGGACGCCCCTTAGTGTCTAGAATCTTCAGCATTGAAGATGTCTTGACGTTAGATCAACATCGTCCGGATGCTAGGTCAAGCTTCTCCAATTTCTACACAGAGTTGAATTTCAGTCGACACTATTTTGGAAGTTTCTGCAAGACGTCCAGACAACGTGGCAACACATCTGGACGCTACCCAGCGTTCCAGAATATTTCGGGTTTCCTTTACAGACGTGGAAATGAGTGACAATGAAGACCGTCCAGACGCTAGGCCAAGCAGTCCAGACGTGGTTCTATTATGGGAATAATCGCGCTATTCTTGAAAGATGGTCACAGAAGACCGTCCAGACACTCCACAGCCAGAGTCCGAATTTGTCTAGAATTAGGTTTTCTAAAGCCTATAAATAGATGGCTCTATGCTTGTTATTTGTAAGAATTTAGTATAGAATTTTATAGTGCTTAGAGAGGGTGTTTAGGGAAATTTGAAGATCCGCTAGCTCTATAGCCGTTGCCGATGTGTGTTCAGCAGTTTGTGTGAAATCTATCTTAGGGGTCGGCTCTAAGGTAAATGAATCCATCAAAGACCCCTTCAAGTAGGAGACTTGGTTGGGAAGTGTTCACGATGAGCTTCATGTTATAGTTAAAGGTATGACTACTACAATAGGTTTTGTGAGTACAAGTGCTTTGTAACTTGCTTTGTCTTTGGATAGTGGATTTCCTGGGTTTGGCTGCCCCGGAGTGTTTTTTCTCTTCACAGAGTTTTTACTTCGTCAACAAATATCTTGTCTCTTTTATTTTCCGCATTTGAGATATTTTGTTGCACACGAACACACACTTGGTAATTTAGAAGTCATATATTTATTTTTCACACTAAAATACCAAAACTAGCCAAAAACATCAGAAAATAACAAAGCTAAAGGTTTAACTAATGTAAATTAAGGGGTTCAAATATACAATATTTGGCACTCATCAAATATACTCAAACTTACGTTTTGCTAGTCCCTTAGCAAAACAAAATGAAAAATAAAATCAAAGCATGAAACATGAATCCTCTGTTGTTGGAGAGACGATTGCATTTAGCATATGCAACAAGCCTTTTAAACCCATAGGATTCCCTAATGGACGAGTGAAGTCTCGTGAGGGTTTGCCAGAAATGATACTCACAAACATTGAAATACTATGTGTCAACAAGAAAGAATTTTTATACAAACCATGGTTCATACATCATGAGCATGCTTAAAAAGACAAACATTGGACAATTAAGACATCATATGTTCTCAAAAGTGTAAAGTGAAATTAACATACAATCATAAGGTTTCATTTTAATCTCAAGATAAATACCTAAAAAATCATTGGAATCCCTATCAAATGAAACAACCAAGGCAAGATATGCAAATTATTATTATTATTTTATGTAGGCTGTGCAATGCTCAGCTTCCTTAAACTTTCTAATTGACCTATGTAACGAGTGTTGGACCAATGACTCCCAAACTAGATGGTTTTAGGGCACTAGATGTAGAAACATCCCTAAAAGCTTAATTACTCAAGTCAAAAAGGCTACGAAGCCAAACTAGCCATACAATCAACCAAATTGAATTTTAGACATTTTGACGCGAACACTCAATGCTTAGTGAGATAAGAGGTCCACTTACTTAGTGAAAAACTCAAAATGATATTAATTATTTATTTTTTAAATAGATATATCTTGCAAGCTAAGATTATTTATCAATAGGTCATCCAACAATTCTCAAAATACACAATTAAGCACAAATTCATACCCCACAAATTATATGTTAATGTGATCGTGATAATTCAACTCAAAACAAGTGAAGTCTTACTAGCCCAAAAATAAGTCATAAGACTCAGATTCCTAATGACATAATGATATGTTCAACACTTTAAGCAAACAAATAAAATGCAAACCACAGTTACAGTTTAACTCAAACTTGACAACAACATAGCACATTTTTTTTTTACAACAAAAAGACAACTAAAAAGAAACAAACAAACAGACTTAGTGTATTTTCGCACCCCCAAACTCGAATTACACATTGCCCTCAATGTGTAGTGTAGAAATACATTACCAGAAGGGAAGGAAAATCCGATGTGTGAAAAAGGCCAAGGTGTCCCACAAACTTAAACACCAAAACACTTGTCAACATAACTAACAACAATATTTTCTCATAAAAACAGACATTAAAAGGTTAATTGCTATCAAAAAATAAAATGACAAGAAATCAATTGAAAAATGAAAGAAATCAAATGTGCAGAAAGTAAAATGGAAAAGAAAGTTTACAGCACCTTCCCCGAACATTTGGATGTCCAACCCTTCCACCCTTTCTTCTTTAAAATTGGATACCCCTCTGGAAGAATATGTCGCCATCTCAAGTAGTCTACTTGCTTGCTTCAAAGGATCTTCTTAGGGAGATGGTTCCTAGATTTGTGACCTTATGTGCATGGATCCTTGACTGTTTTGGCATAAGATGACTCTTTAAGACATTGAAGAACTGAAGCTTGGGGCTCATGAAATGTCTCAAGGGAGATTGTGATGAAGCAATGAGGTTCAGTACTCACTTCCTTGTCATGGGACAATTTTGGAGATGACGGGGGCTCGACTTTCTCCATGGGCTCAACTTGCTCCTCTTTTTTTTCCTCCTCATTGTTATCCACAATTTTCTCACTCTCAAGTATGGTGATGGCAGGGACATGCTCATGACAAGAATTGTTGGATTCATCCTCATTAATCATGTTGTGCCTTTCAGCCATCAACTGACTCTCAAGCTCTTCTTCCTCCCTTTTGTTTAACTCAGCAACCAGACGATTAAGCTGACCTTCCAACCTTTGAGTCGCTGAAGTGTTGGCCATAGTGGCATCTTCGATCTCTTGAATGGATGGGCTATCGACCATGGTGACATTCTTAAGCTTTTGTATGGTTTGGCTATTTGATTGTATGAAAGCTTTGAATGTGTCTTCCAATGATGACTTTGGTTGTGGCACTTGAATGGTGGATTGGCCAGTTCTCTCCATAAATTCCTTTAGCGTGTCTCCCAATGAAGATTGTTAAGGAAGAGGATTATATGATGAAGGATCAAGGACTTGTTTTTCGAACTACGGATATTCAGGATGGTGCAGTTCATGAAATTGGGGAGCACAATTTTTCATGGCTTAAGCTTGCCACGAGAAATCAGGATGGTTGCTCCTGTCCGGGTTGTAAATATTAGAATTAAAATCAAACCCCGAGCTGGAGAAATTGGTGTTCATTTGCTCAAATGAAAAATTATAGGATTATCCTCAGGATGGACAATTACTAGAACTATGATAAGGATCGAAGCAGTATGAAAATGTTCCATTTGGGTAGAAACTGTAAGGATAGTTGGTTGGAGCGGGTGTCCTACCACTAGGCAAAGCATGTTGTGCAGAAAAATTACTATAATTATCAAAATAAAAATCCATGCTTTAGCATGCAAATATCCCACATAAAACCTCAACCCTTTTTTTTTTTTTGAAAACTAAAATAAACTAAAAGAAGAAAAACAAATAATGAAAAATGTAAAAACAAAAACAAAATATTAACAAAACAAACCAAAAAGAAACTGCAGTTTTTTTTTTTTTTTTTAACTTACCTACATCCAGTTTGGTGCTGCTTGTAGAGGGGCGCTCGAGCGCAGGAACAGAGGCTAGAATTCTGCAGAAGAAATTGAAACAGAACCGAAAACACCAAAAAAAAAAAAACAAAATTGTTTTTTTTTTTTTTTGTTAGATCATAAAACATAAACAAAGAAAAAATTATGAAATAATAACATAAACAAAAATCTACCTAAAATAGTAGAAAAATAAAATTAATCCAAACAAAAATCAATTTTCACCAATCAACAATAATTCGGCAACGACGCCAAAAACTTGTTGTGAGTTTAAAAGAGAACTCGCAAGCGTACGAATCGTTTGCGATATAGTGTGTGCAAGTACGATGTCGAATCTACAGGGAAATGGTCAAAAATCAATTTCTTGTTTAACTAATGCTATTTTAACCTAGTTTCAAATATTGGGGCTTAAACATGCAAAATAACAAACTAGAGTTAAAGATAATGAAGAACAAAATATAAAAGGAACTAAGGATTAGGAATCCACCAAACCAAATCCAACAACACACACTCTTGTTTTCTATTTAAACACCTAAAGAACATGTAAGCTTTGCTTGTCATTCAAGTTCTTAACAACATATGTTAGAACTATTTAATGAATCCAACTCAAAGATAAATCACAAAGAGTACCCATTTGAAATCAAATCATCCATTGTATCCACTCAAAGAACAAATCATAATGAATATCTTTAAACGGATAAATCAATGTATACATCGGTTGAAACACATCAAATGCCCTACTACTTCAATAAATGCACATTCAATCCAAGGCATAAGCTATAAAGACAATGTAACTTGAATAACATATCAATAAACATTAGAATGTACAAATTGCATAACAAGAGTGTGAGTGTTATCAATGGTAAGGTTTCATCCTCAACCTTAGTTGAGATTTCTAGCATCACATGACTAAAAACATCACAAAAGCTTGAAGAAATAACATAAACTTAAAGGAAACTTAAAAGAAAAGAGTTACAAAATGAAAATAGTTTCTAAACTAAGCTACAACAGAAGAGAAAATGGCCTAGTCTACTGCCTAAATTCATTTTTTTACAAGGAGGGGATAGCTATGGTTTTATAGAAGAGTATTAAGGTTTGAGGGCCAAGTAAAATGACTCCTTTACCCCTCTCTTGCAAGAGACAAGACAAAACACAAATGCAACATGACCTTTTGCAAAAAAAAAAAAAAAAAAGAATAGAAAGAGGTGCTTTTGGCATGAGAAATCGTCTGATTGGCATTCTGAGTACGACTCTGTGTTTGCCAGTTTTGCACTGTGCGCTTGAGCCCAACAGGGCTGCGCTCTCGCGCTCTCTACTTGAATGACTGCTCTGCAGCGTATCCTGGTGCGCTGATGGCTACTATGAGCCCGTGCTCTCAAGCTCAACAGGTTTGTGCTCGAGTTCACTCGGCTGAAAGGCTCTTTTACGGCATATCGAAGTGGGCTGAGGGCTATTATGGGCACGTGTGCTCAAGCTCAACAGGGCTGTGCTCGAGCCCATTGCCAGAAAATCCAAATTTTCAACCTTTTGTGCATTTTTGCCTCAAAACCTCCATTTCTCACTGAAAGACTTGGAAAATGCTAAAACACCAAAACTAGCAAAATACATTAGAAAATAACAAAGCTAAAGGTTTAACAAATGCAAATTAAGGGGTCCAAATATAATATATTTGGCACTCATCAGTTTTCTTGGTGTTTTCATCATACTTTACCTAATTAATCATTTAGTTAATTTAATTCATATTTTAAACACTCAAATAATGTCTTGGACATTATAGAAATGAAGCCCTAGAAGCCGACACCTACTTCACCGCTTGGTCGCTTTAGAAAAAACACTAAAGAGAAGACCTCGAAAGACATCTTGTCGCACTAGGTTTGTAAGGTTAGAGATTATTTAGTATTTATTACAAATATTCCTACTTACACATTTATGTGGACATCATAGAAAATATAATCCCTATCATTTTATATTAAAGGGTGAAGTACATTTTTGGTACCTGTGGCAAGGCTTATTATCAAATGGCTACCTCGATTTAAAAAATATTGTAGGTGATGCCTATTTTCAGCCTAAAAATAGAGATAGTCTTTTTGTCCATAATTTAACAGTGATCCATGTCAATGCCTTTTAAAATGCGACACATGTTCCAAACACCACATAATATAGCCTATTAAGTAGATTCTATTATGCATCACTTACATGTCATTGACACATCTTGCCAACTCTTCGGTCCTACCCAATGTGCCGCAACAAACAATCAAAACTAAGTGGTTTAATGAGATTTAAACCATGTCAGATGCCACATATTTTGAAAAATTACATAAACTAAATTTGACCCAAATCAAATTATTTCGCTCCATTTATCCCTTCTCCCACAAATATCCCAAACATTGTGACCCTTAAGTTTTCAAAGACTTTCGACTTTTGGTTTGCCCCAAGAATTGGTTTCCCCAACAACATTTCCTTGTTCAATTCTAATGTTTTTCCCCCAAAGAATCAGATTTTTGGTTGATTCTGGTTGTTTGTACTTGGAAGCAGGTGGTTCTGCAATCATAGTTGCCGCTGTTGAAGCCCATTTCCAACAAAACTACTACTAGTTTCCATTTTGCACCAGTATTTGAGAAAAAGAATGATGTATAAGAAAGTAAGCTTTTGAGTTCCTTGTGCACTGTGTTACTCTTCTATTATTTGAGAAAAAGAATGATGTATAAGAAAGTAAGCTTTTGAGTTCCTTGTACACTGTGTTACTCTTCTATTATTTGAGAAAAAGAATTATGTATAAGAAAGTAAGCATTTGGGTTTCACATTTTTGTTAGTGGTAGAGCAATTTTTTGCTTTTGTAGGGCCCCTAATCCAAAAATCCTTGTCTCTGGCTTTCACACGCGAGGCTTAACGTTTGGTATATTATATTTAGTGGTTGGTGTTAGGTTGTAATTGGCTTCATTCTGTTTGGACAAAATCACTTGTATGTAAAGATGCTTTTTAACAGGGATTCCACTATTCAGAGTACTTTTAGAAGACTCTGCACTGCTTGCAAGTCAGAAGATTTTCGGTTCCCTGCCAGTCGTCCGAACGACGTGTAATGCCGTCCGGACGCCCATTTGTCCATACTTCCAGACGTTCGAACGATGTGTCATACCGTCTGGACCCCCGACAGACTAAAGCATCATCCGTTCGGACGACGTGGATTTCCGTCCAGACGCTCCTCTGTATCGAGAAGCTTCTGTTCCAGCTTGCATCCGTCCGGACGTCTCAGCAGCCCGTCCGGACGCCTCTCAGTATTCGATCAAGTTTCAGATTCTTTCCAAGTTCAAATATGGGAAGATTGTTGCAACCGTCCGGAAGACGTGGATTCCCGTCCGGACGTGCTCATTTATAAGGCAAGAATCGCAATTCAAATTCACCCGTTTGGACATCTGTCAGCATGGTCCGGGCGCGCGTTCAACAGATATGGAAATTGCGTATTCAACTTCAACGGTCCGGACGCTTGCCGCTCATGGTCCGGACGCGCGCTTATCAGATATGGAAATTGCGTGTTGAAGATTAACTGTCCGAACGGCCATCCCCCATGGTCCGGAAGTGCAAAACCTTATATGGATATTACTTGCAGCGGACGAGCGACCGTCCGGACAACAGTGCCTCACCGTCTGGACGCGGCTCTCAAACAGGAAAGATTTTCATCAAAAATCTCAGAAATTCTGGTCGTACAGTTGTCCGTCTGAACGGTACCCGTATATTTCACAATAGTCGCCCATTTGAACCTCAGCCTATAAATAGAGGCCCCTGGGCATTGAGAACTGCAAGAATTCCGTAGTGAATTCCATAGTGCTTAGAGAGTTGTGTTTTAGAGCTGCTGTGCTGATCTGTTCACTCTCAAGTCGTTGCCAAGTGCTGTTGTTGTGCTAAAACTGAAGTCTATCTTAGGTGTTGGCCCTAAGGTAAAGGATTCCATTGAATACCCCTTCAAGTAGGAGATTTGGTTGGGAGGCGTTCGTTTTGGGTTACACGTTAGAGTTCAAGGTACGACTACTGCATAAGGGTATGTGAGTCCTACTGCTTTGTAACTAGCTTTGTCTTCTGAATAGTGGATATCCTGGGTTTGGCTGGCCCGGAGTGGTTTTTCTCTTAATTGAGTTTCCACTTCATCAACAAAATATATGTCTCCTTTAATTCCGCATTTTGATATTTTGTTGCACACCATTGCACACACTTGTTAAAATTAGAAGTCCATTTAATTTTTCAATTGGTATTAGAGCGGGCACACTTCGTTGAAAGGATTTATTTCCTGAGTATGATCCTCATCTCTTTGTGACTTCTATTTTTTTATTACACCTTTTATTATGGATTTCTCTTAGTTATCTGAAGAAAATTATGATATTGAGCTCTCTAAAGTTTTTGCAAAATTCGATAAACTTATTTCTCCAAAAGAGCTCAAAAGGTGAAGCAAGAAAAAGAGTATTTGATTGTTCAGTTGTCTGAATCACATGCTTTGATTGACTCTTTGAAATATGAGAATACAATGTTGCTTAATATTATTGATGAACTTGAGAATAAATTTGAAAAATTCTCTAGTGATAATTTGAAAAGTATGCTTTGTATTCATTTAGATATTTCTAACAAGGCTGCTTTAAGTATTGATGATATGAGTGCTTCTACTTCACATGCTTCTGATTCTGAAGTAGATATTAAGCCTGTGATAGTAGATACAGCTTGTTTAGAAAATTCTTGCTTAAATCATGTGATGCTTAACTCCAAGGATTCTGGAACACAAGGTAAGTTTGTTCATATTTGTCATAATTGTGGGAATATTGGTCATATTAGGCCAAATTTTTATTTGTTGAAATCCCATAGGCCTTGGATTAAGCAGGATGCTTTGAGGAAAAGTGAAGTTGAAGATTCTTCCTCATCAAAATATGTCCCTCCGCATAGGAGACATATAAAAGGTAAGGGCAATGTTATTTGTAAGAATGCTAACTATAATTCTGCAGAGAATGTCAAGAAGCATTCAAATAAAAGAAGCTTGCCTACCTGTCATCACTGCAGCATCACCGGTCACATCCAACCCAAATGTCCACATCTCTAGGCTTAGAAGTCGAAGATTCAAAAGGAGCTGCCAACAAGAGCTACACCAGGCACTCTACCTTCGACAGCACATCAGGCTTCACGGCATCAGCAAAAATTTGTTCCTGCCAATGAAAGTGGCAAACCAAAGAAGAACAAATCAAGGCGCTACAAGAGAAAGCCGACCCATTAGCTACCATGACTATGAAGGGTTTCTGAGTCTGATGCAAGGTATGCTAAGGACTATGGTCAACATGGACATGACCCGCAAACCATCTCCACGGGTTAAGCAAGTATGGGTCAAGAAGGATGAGACCATTCACCCCTTGAGGGGGAGTGGACTCACCTAGTAGGTGAGGTCTCTCATGCCTAGGATTTTGGTTCCTAAATCCTAGTGCATGTCAGGTATGTTTGCATTGCATTGTTTATCTTGTCATATCTTATTCATGCTTTGCATTCTGTTTGAGGAACCATTTATTTTATCCCCCATATTTTCTCTTGTTATCTTGAGAAACTTCTGCAAATTTTTTTGGGGATGACAGTTAAAGCGCGTCGGGCGGCTGCTTTTCTGTCTTGGTATTTCTAAACCTCTCTCCATGAGGATAGGTTTGGCTTTACCTTACATGCTGGGATTATATGTCATTTCCTTTTCCATAAGCATGTCTTTGTTGTTTTTTCTGTTTATTGGTTTTCAACAAACATAAAAAAAAAATTGGGGAGAAGATGAGGAATTTTATTTTCTTTTGATGGCTTTTCAGATATTCCATGTGTTTTTTACCTGATATCTCAATTCATTGTGCATTGATTAAATATGTTGATATATGATTGAGAGTCTATGCATGATATCTGCTAAGTTTTCTTGTTGCATCTTAATGATAGATAGTTACTTTCCTCATGCGATGAAAATGTGCACTATCTAAGACTCCCCTAAGGTACATCATTTTCCTCTCTGACTTCTTGCTTCTAGAAATTTTAATGAGAGAGATGTTTTTGATTAAGATGGTCAAATTGACCACATGCTAGTTGAACCTAGAGCCTAAAAATTCTAACATGCTCTCTAGGTTGCAGCACCAACAAGAATCAAGCAATAATTCTTTAGTTTTCTATGCCATATGCTTACATTCACTGCTTCTGTGCTGAAATAAGCCTTGTCCATCATGGTGCAAGTAAAATTTTACTTTGTCCTTCATGGTACAAGTAAAACAATTAGGTGTTGCATCATAGGGGGAGTGTATCAGATGAGGGTGGCTAGGCCCTAGCAAGTTATAAGGTTTGACTTTTGACTATCTTTCATTGATTTTCTCTCTTGTCTAGAAAATCTAGTTGCTTTTTGTCATATTAGTTAAATTCATACCTTTTGGAAAAAGTCTTCACACACACACACACACAAGCATTGCATGAGTTGAGTAATCTATTTAAAATTTCTATCTGCATGGAAATTTGTACTTATTGAATACTTAACTCTCATTTATATCTTTGCATATTTTTGCAATGCGATTTGACTGTTTTATCAGTTGATTATACATGCGTGTTCTGAAGCTAACTTTAGGGGAAAATATTTTTCTGCAAATTTTTCCTCAAGTTTCATATTTTCAATGTGAAGTGTCCGGACGGACCTATTCTTACGTCCAGATGAGAGCAGTCTCGCCATATGCTGACCTAGCAGTTGCACATCCGGACAGGATCTCTATAGGTTTAAGACTTGCTTCTCTTTCTCTGCCATACACACATCTTTTCATTTTTATTGATTTATCATGGCATGTTGTGTGTTTTTCTCGTGGATTTCTCCCGAGATTTTGGCATTCTCTACACATTTCTTCTCATTCCATGATCTTCATTGTGTCTTCCATTATTCTCTTAAGTTTTTGTGCTTTTAGAATATTGGAATATTTGTTGATTGGGATATTTTCTTGAGATATTGTGCATAAAATCCCATTTTGTCTGTGTGTTGGGTTGATATTGATATATCTGGGTTATTTGGATTGCGATCTTTTGTTTTTGTAATTCTTTGGCATCCATTTGACAGCCGTCTTTAATACCACATTATTTTTGGAACTAACAGGATCTAATGATATTTTTGGAGATATTTCTTATTGGTTTTGGTTCAGGAATATGATATCCAGCGGCTCCTAGCACAGTGTTTGACAGATGCATCCTTTGGAAATGTTTGAGGTCATGTGCTCAAAATTTCCAAGGGTCTCAGGATTTAAGATGAGCTTTTCCCCTAGCTCATGCAAAGCCTTCCGTAGCATTCCCTCAGATCTGCATCAGTTAAAGGTTTAGTGGTGAATCTCCTTATTTATCTTGCAGACCAGTTGCTTAAAAAATGTCAATCTGCGGATAACCAGGTTCAGGCCTTGCAAAATCAAGAGACTAAAGGTTTTTCAGTCCATGGTTCCCGGCTTTCGGAGCTAGAAGCCAAAGTAGTACAAATCCAGCTTTTACGGATTTCTCTCCGTTACTTGATCAGCAGGATTTGGTACTTGGAGGATTTCTGTTCCTCTCTTTTGGGCCACTTGCAGACCTTTCTCTATTTTCCTATTGTTTTGGATTTTAGAAAGTTTTTGTCTATGGATATTATTACTCTGGTTACCCTTATACTTTTGAGACATTGAGGGGGAGTAATTGTTGTGTGGTTTTTCTCATTACTTTGTTTCACCCTTTGTGACAAAAAAGGGGAAGTAATTTTTTATTTGGACCGGGAATGTATATCCAAACGGGTCAAATGATTTTTGTCCCAGAATGGCAAAAGGGGGAGTTTGTTAGGTTGTAATTGGCTTCATTCTGTTTGGACAAAATCACTTGTATGTAAAGATGCTTTTTAACAGGGATTCCACTATTTAAAGTACTTTCAGAAGACTCTGCACTGCTTGCAAGTCAGAAAATTTTCGGTTCCCTGCCAGTCATCCAAATGACGTGTCATCCCTTCCGGACGCCCATCTGTCCATACTTCTAGACGTTCGGACGACGTGTCATACCGTCCGAACCCCCGACAGACTAAAGCATCATCCGTTCGGACGACGTGGATTTCCGTCCAGACGCTCCTCTATATCGAGAAGCTTCTGTTCCATCTTGCATCCGTCCGGACGTCTCAGCAGCCCGTCCGGACGCCTCTCAGTATTCGATCAAGCTTCAAATTCTTTCCAAGTTCAAATATGGGAAGATTGTTGCAACCGTCCGAACGACGTGGATTCCCGTCCGGACGCGCTCATTTATAAGGCAAAATCGCAATTCAAATTCACCCGTCTGGACATCTGTCAGCATGGTCCGGACGCACGTTCAATAGATATGGAAATTGCGTATTCAACTTCAATCGTCCGGACGCTTGCCGCTCATGGTCCGGACGCTTGCTTATCAGATATGGAAATTGCGTCTTGAATATTAACCGTCCGGACGGCCATCCCCCATGGTCCGGACGCGTGAAGCCTTATTTGGATATTACTTGCAGCGAACGTGCGACCGTCCGGACAACAGTGCCTCACCGTCGGGACGCGGCTCTCAAACAAGAAAGATTTTCAGCAAAAATTCAGAAATTCTGGTCGCACAGTTGTCCGTCCGGACGGCACCCGTATATTTCACAGCAGTAGCCCATTTGAACCTCAGCCTATAAATAGAGGCCCCTGGGCATTGAGATTTGCAAGAATTCCGTGGTGAATTCCATAGTGCTTAGAGAGTTGTGTTTTAGAGTTGCTGTGCTGATCTGTTCACTCTCAAGCCGTTGCCAAGTGTTGTTGCTGTGCTAAAACTGAAGTCTATCTTAGGCGTTGGCCCTAAGGTAAAGGATTCCATTGAAGACCCCTTCAAGTAGGAGACTTTGTTGGGAGGCGTTCGTGTTGGGTTACATATTAGAGTTCAAGGTAAGACCACTGCATAAGGGTATGTGAGTCCTACTGTTTTGTAACTAGCTTTGTCTTCTGAATAGTGGATATCCTGGGTTTGGCTGCCCAGGAGTAGTTTTTCTCTTAATTGAGTTTCCACTTCATCAACAAAATACATGTCTCTTTTAATTCCGCATTTTGATATTTTGTTGCACACTATTGCACACACTTGTTAAAATTAGAAGTCCATTTAATTTTTCAGTTGCTGATAAGCGTTGAATGTTTACATTCAAAGCTCCTTAATTCACATATGTTAAACCTTAAAATGTGTTGTTAAATAATGTGTTATTGTGTTTTAGTGTTTTGTCTTAATTTTAGGTCTTAATGGAAATCAAGAGCAAGACCATTGAAAAATGGGTCTAAAGATATCAAATAGGCTGGAAAATATCAAGGATGGAGGATCAAAATTCGATCAACCGACCGTCGATCGACCTTTAAAGAAATTGAAGTTGATCGATCGACCAATAGGGTCGATTAAGTGACTATTCGATTGAGTGACTAGAATAGTCGATCGAGCAACCTCTGATCTTTAAGAAATATCTGCAGATGTCAACATATTTTTTGTGCGATCCAAATTCATCCTCAAGTTGTGCGGTTGAAAATGATTGATTGAGATATTTTTTATGTCTCAAATTCTCTATAAATAGAGAAGAGCCGAGAGAGAGAGAGAGAGAGAGAGAGAGAGAGAGAGAGAGAGAGAGAGAGAGAAAGAGAGTTTTTTCTTAGTTTTTAGGTTGTAATCTTTTGATACAACCCTTGCTTTAGTTTTTCCAAAGAGCTTAGATTAGTATATTTAGATTGTGTAATAGATTTTAATTCGTTCTTATTCCAGAAAGTTTGGGAAAATTCTTTGATGCAACTTTTTCTCTTTTTTTTCTTTTTTTTTTTCTAGCAACATGTTCTTTCTTTATTGTCTATTTCTTTTCGTTTGATGCAACCTGGAATCCAAAAATTCCAGGGAGTTTAACTTAGTTTCCTTGATGCTTTACCTTAGTTTTTCCTTTTCAAAATCCTTGTTCTTCATTGTTTTTAGTTTTTAGTTTAGTCTCTTTTACAAAGGTCAAAATAAGTGTTTTCAAAGTGTTGTTTAAGGAATAAGTTTAATTTGTAGTTTCCAAATCCTCTTAAAGAAATGGGTTCTTCTTCTTCTTCTTATATAAGAGAATCACATTCCTTCATGAGTAGCTAAATTAGTTATAGGGATTGATGCAACTCCGTCCAATTACTGTGGCTTGATTATGTTATTCCTAGATTTCTATATATGTGTAATGATTATATAGCCTAGAGATTCGCAAAACTTTTGTGAAACATTCTTCAAATAATATTCAATCTTGAAAAGAATGTTTTCTTGTCTATAAAAACCCTTCAATTCTTGAAAGAAATCAACGTTTCCTTTTTTTTTTTTGTGATTAAGGGAATGATGGCTATGTAATAATGTTTTTTGACATAATTTATGTAAATTTGATCAACCATGCTAGGGAACATGCATCACTCCACATCTTTTTAGTTTAAATGCTTTTTCGTTGTAGTGTAATTTTTATGTGGATGATCCGTGCGAAACTAAGATGATTTATGCATTTTCTATAAATATGTATGCTTATTACGAGGTTTTATATAGTCCATGCTAAGGAGCATAAATCATTCATAAGTAGATTTTAGTTAGATGATTAATGTGTAACTAAGATGGGTTATTATTATCTTTTAACTAAAATATTTTCATGTTGAGGCCGTCGTGTGATTGACAATCATTACGCACTAATATTATGCATATAAGGAAAATCCAAGATAGACATAATCTGCCATTGGTATGAGGATTGAGTAAAATCAATTCTCTATACTTTTCATTCTATAAGTTTCTCCATTTTGATTGTTTTTAGTTTGTGTTATCATAGTTTTAAAAATCAAAACAAAATACATTTTTCAAAGTTAAATTGGGTAACATTTTAAATATTTCATAACCAAAACAACCTCCACAATCCTTGAGGTTTGACACCCGCTCTATAGTGCAAAAATTCGTACTATTGCGAGTAGTTTATAAATTTAAAATCCACCTAGTAATCATAACCAAACAAGTTTTAGAACAAAATCAATTTTTAAGTATAGATTCACTACCAATTTTTGGCGCTGTTGCCAGGGATTGTAACGATTGTTTATGGGATATTTAGGATTGTATCTAGTTTGATTCTGTCTATAGTCTAAATTCTGTTGATAAGCAGTTTTCATTTTGTTCAAATTTTTTTTTTTTTTTTTTTTTTTTTTTTTTTTTTTTTTTGTGTGTGTTTAAAAACCAGTTTCTATTTCTATTTTCTGCAATCTTCTGTTTATGTAGAGAAGAGTCGCTCGATCGACTCCTTTGGTCGATCGATCGACCTTGTTTCCGGCAGCACTGCATCCCCTGTTTTACGGTAGGAACTGATTTTTTCTGAATATTCTTCTCATATTTTGTCCATAATACGTCTCTGTGAATATATTGTGTTTTAATGTTGGTATAATTTGGTTTTTGTGAGTTTTTGCATCTCTCTGTTTTCTGCAAAAAAGAGTCGATCGAACGCTGGATTTCATCGATCAATCGACCAGTCGATCGCTTGACCGAAGTGTCAATCGACTGACATCCCGACCAGTAGCACTGAAGCTGTTGCACCACTGGATTCACTGCAGAAACCAGTACTTCCTAAATTCTTCTTTCATTTTTTTTTTTTCCTTCTTGTTCTGTAGATACTGTTACTTTAATTAGTTAGTTTATGTTTGGTCATCGTTCATTATTTTTGCTTATTTTTCCGTGTGACCTAGACATAGAACGTACTCTTAGGCAACTTAGAATCGAAAAGAACTCAAGTTTAAGAGCACGTTCTGAAGAACATATGGCTGAAGCACCTAAGCTTGTGCTATTGAGGGATCATTATGTTCCACTACATACACGTCATCTTCCTGCCTACAGCTGCCACACATCACGACAGCTCAATATAAAATTAAGTCCAGCATTATTCAATGCTCTCATCTTTTTATGGACTTAATAACAAGGACCCTTAAAAGCATCTAGATGAATTTATTGAAATCTGCTCAACCATGAGGTAGCAAAACATTTTAGAAGACGCTTTAAAGATGCGCCTTTTTCCGTTCTCACTAAAAGATAAAGCAAAACATTGGTTAAATTCCCTAGAGACCAATTCAAATACTTCTTGGGCTCAGATGCAACACAAGTTCCTTAAGAAGTATTTTACCATAGGAAAAACTAATCAAATATGAAAAGCCATAACTGGATTTTCGCAAATAGAGGGAGAGACATTTTATGAAACTTGGGAAAGGATGAAGGACCTTTTATGAAAGTGTCCACATCATGCTGTTCCTAAGTGGCAGCTTATACAGTGCTTCTATGATGGCTTAATTGAGCCTCATAGACAGATGGTAGATGCCTTGTGTGGGGGTACTTTTATGTTAAAGAGTGAAGATGATGCATGGATCCTTTTTGAAAATCTTGCTGAAAATTCTTTACACCATTCATCATCTAGTCGTAGGGCACCTGCGTCTAAGAACCAGAAAAATGAGACCATTTTTGAAGTAAGCCATCCCTTAGATGTAACTACTAAGGTGGACGCTTTATCAAGAAAATTAGATCAAATCATAGCCTTTGGTTTTGTGCCTACAACCGCCCTTCACGTTCCTACTCCACAAGAAGCATGTTCATTTTGCTCTAATCCATCGCATCAAGCGAAAGATTGTTCCCTCATAGGACAATTTTCTGAAGTTCCTCCTGAGCAAGTGAATGCAGCATTCTCCAGGCCG
Source organism: Alnus glutinosa (assembly GCF_958979055.1). Taxonomy (NCBI): domain Eukaryota; kingdom Viridiplantae; phylum Streptophyta; class Magnoliopsida; order Fagales; family Betulaceae; genus Alnus; species Alnus glutinosa. The sequence continues at coordinate 14,910,193 of NC_084896.1, read as the reverse complement.
ATTAATGATCCATATTCCAATTCATATAACCCGGGATGGAGAAATCCACCAAACTTCTTATGGCGAGCTCAAGCCCCAGGGAATTTAGGACCCTCTTTAGGATTGCATAATCAGGCACACCCGTTGCCTCCTAATCACTCCTATAACCAATCCTTTAATTATCGACCCCCTCAGTATCAGTATCAGTCAGCTCCTCCTCTTCCTCCTCCTCCTAGAAATTTTGCTTTTGAGGAGAAAGTATTGACTACGCTTGGCAACTTGGAAGCAAATACTCAAATGCTGAATTCTCATTCCCCATTTATTGCCAAGTTAAAAGGTCAAGTTGGACAGCTAGCGAATGCACTTAACCAGAGAAGAGAAGGAAAACTTCCCTCCCAACTAGTAGCCAACCCCAGGGACAATACATGGTCGATTGGAATGCTTTCGGAAGCACAACCCATGAACAAGTCCAGGCAGTTACAACTTTAAGGAGTGGAAGGATGGTTGATAACAAGGTTAGACAAGAAACCACTGAAGAGGATGAATCCCTGCCAAATCCAAATTTACCCCTTAAGAGTCCATAGTTGATGAAATGAAAGAATGTGTAGCACCCAAATCAAAGAAGATGCAAGCAACACTACCGAACAAAGGGATTGTACCTGTGACTACGTCGGTAGCATTTTCTTCAGCTTCGACATTACTCGGTGTGAGTGAGTGAGGGTTGCCCTTGGCTGATAGTTGCTCGCTTGAGACCCTTGACTTTTGGTTGCAACTTGTTGACAATCTCTGGCGTAATGGCCATCTCTGTAATACCCGAAAAAATACTACGCTTAGGATGATAATGCATAAATAAAAATATGTGCATATGCATACATAGGTATAAGGCCTAATTAATGTTAGTCATAGACAAAATAGGATTGTGTATAAGTATATAGGCATGTATAGAAATCGGATGAATAAAAATATTTCAGCCAAGGTCGATCGAGCGGATTTATGGTCGATCGAGCGACTTTGGAAGCGATGCCGATCGATCGAATATTAAATTGATCAAGCGACATAATATTTGCCGATAAGCAGGATCGATCGAGCGATTCTAGGTCAAAGTTGATCAAGCGACTTAATTATCCAGTGTGATGCAGTTTACGTGTAAACAACAAAAGACGATTTTCAACCTTTGATCCTTGAACCCACATCATGCTTTTGGTTCTAGATGATCATAGCCTCATCTAGTCAGCTTAGTTAATTCAGTTTGGTTCAAAAGAAACTGGATTTGGTTGAACAGTGAAATTATTTCATAAGATACAATATGTAATCTTTCAAAATATATAATGTAATCATGTTGAAGATTTCCTCAATCTAGCTGTCATAAATCTGACCATTGAAGGAGTATGTACTAGTTTGATCTTAGCCATTCAAGATTTCTATATAAGAGAGTCTTAGATGATCAGTTTTTGTGAAGAAACAAGAAAAATGCAGCAAGTCTCTTACGTAAACATCCTCCTCTGTTTTATTTCCTGTTAGTGCAGAAACTTGAGTGGTAGAATTCTCTTGATTCCCCCATGTTCCCAGTACCCATGAAGCCAGAAATCAAGTCTTCAACCACCTCTCTTACTCCAACAAAACATTAGAAATCAACCCCTGAATTTCTCCCCTGTTTTTGAACCAAAAACCAGCAACTTCCAAACTCAATCTTGAGTGTTCAATTTCAGACCAGCTTTCTCTCTTCGCTAGATTTTTCTGTGCGAATTTTAGTAAGTAATTCTTCATTTTGTTTCTCTGAATTTAGTGTATCATTCCCTTAATACATACCCTGTATTTCCCTTCTCCCTTAAAGTTGTAACAACCGGTATAGATATAATTCTCCTTACCTTCTCTTTTATTTTCAACAGAGGAGTTTTTCCTTTTGGATACATAACCGGTCATCAAACAGTAAAAACAGTGAGTATTGAATAGGATAATTTAAGAAATAACTATATATATATATATATATATATATATATATATATATATATATATATATATATATATATATATATATATATATATATATGTTAAAGGAAAGAACTAGTTATGGGGATAGAAAAGAGTGGTGAAGTGTAAGAGTGCTTTATGTGTGTGAGTGCATGCTAAAAAAGAAAGAAAGAAAAAGAGGAAAGGAGGAGTGAGTTTGTATTTGAAATTGAAGAGTGTGCAATGTGTTTGGATTGTTAATGATTCATATATGAGAACATGTGAATGTGTGTTAAGGATATGTGTTTTTGGTATGAGCTTCACTATAAAGGACATGTATGTATATGAAAGTGTGTGATAATTTAGAAGGCTTGAAGAAAGTAGGTGTGTGTGTGTGGATTTGAATATGAGTGTGTGTATGTGTAAACATGTGTGTGTTTAATACACGATGTAAATGAGTTGTGTTGAGTAAAAATAAGTAAGTATATGTGTATATGTTATGTAGAAGTATATGTGTGAGTTATATGTAAATAAATAAATAAATAAATAAATATATATATATATATATATATATATATATATATATATATATATATATATATATATATATATATATATATATATATATATGTTAGATGGAGCTAAAGGTTAATAAAAAGAAGATATTTGACTATGTTAGTACCACTTCATTACTCAACAATTTGAAATGGCGTTCAATATCCACGTTAAAGAGAACAAAACATCAACACCGTTATGTCATTCTTTTTTTAGATGGAAGTATTAGAATAATTGTTATATTTAAATCTGTAGCTGCAGTAATAGAGAATAATTTCTTGAAGATAAGTATAGTGATAATAAATAAATAAATACTTTTGTAGTGCCTTTTTACTAATTTATTATTATTGCATGGGTTAAATTATGCAGTTTTTAAGGATAACTGTTGAAGCAAACAAGTAAGTATCTCTATACTTACTGAGGACGAAGCAAGTGAATTTTTCCTATAATATTATGTTTACTGCTTTATTTACTTGTTTGCACATGTGACTTTGCACGTTTTATTATTTTAATAATTTGTTTAATAATAAGCTATGGATTCAGATCCACAGTGGTACATGACGATTCACTGGTGGCCCAGGTACAGTGAATGTAGAAGTACCGAAAAAAAAGAATAATAAATACAAAAACTGGTGTACCCAGGTCACCAGGGAAGACCTAGGTTTCCAGGAGCCTAAGCTCCCAAAGAATATAATTAAAACTTAAGTGAGGAAGCCCAGGCTTCAATAAGACGCTAACCGTGCCTAGGCCAACAGAGGAGTGGAAAAAGGGAAATACCTAAAACTCTACATTTAAAACTGTTACATCATTGCTTTATGATTATGTTTATATTCAATTTATGTCCATGATTCGCGACCATAGATTATATATTGCGTATACATATAATCATGAAGCAATTGCATTATGTTGCATTCATTTGAAATATATCAGCACTCATATTATTATGGGAAACAGTGGACTCACTTTAGTGTTTCTATGTTGTTGTTTTCTTATTATGTGTTAAATCAGGTTATGAGGAAGATGATTATCAGGAGTATCGATACATATTGGAGGATCCTAATACTAACATTAGAGGCTAGACTGCCTCTCTTTTTGGAACTACCATGTTGTAGTTCATTATCTTAGTTTAAAGACAATATTTATAATTCTGCAGCTATCTAGTTATTAAACCTTAAACATTTTGGCTTGTATGACTATTTATGCCCTGTGAGGCATAACTACTACTGCTTTGTATAATTATACTGACTTGCTTATTATATCTACTTTGAGGTATTTCAAGTCTGTATTACATTTACATATTCTATTGCCAACATTCAACTCAGATAAGTTAGTAATGTCACGTGAAAATTCAAAAAAAATTCACTTACGCTTTTTGCAAAAGCGAGGCGTTACAATCTCAACCACATTTAAAACACGCCCTAGATTCCATGCGGCATACACCCAAGTGTGGCCTCCTACATTTACCGCACTGAGTGATACTGAAGCTGCCCTGACTCACGGAAGCATCTTTTCTTTCAAAGGATCCAGAGCTGCTGCTAGAAGACTATCTCTTTGACGAAGGTGGAGGAGGAGAAGCACCCATTGACATTGACCGCTTTCTATTCACATAGTCAGCAGCTGCTTCTATAATCCATTTCTTAGCAATGGTGGCAGTGTGCACCATTTTTGTGTAGCTGGTGATGTCGAGGAAAGCAATCCTCTATTTGATTCTCGGCGACAAGCCATTGAGAAACCTTTCAGCCTTTTCGTTTGCTCATCAGGGATGAGATGTAGAGCATACCTTGATAGCTTCAGAAACTCAGCCAAATACTGCTCAACTGACATGTTCCCTTGCTTGAGGTCTTGGAATTCTCAAGCACATTGTTGTCATTGTGCTCGAGGGAAGAATCGATCGTTGAATTCCCTCTTGAATCTATCCCAAGAGATTGGGACATCGGGGCCCAACTCTTCGGCTATAAGGACCTTTGTGGCCTTCCACCAATAGCTAGCTTCTCCATCCAACTTAAGGCCTGCGTAGTCAACCTTCTGATTGTCAGTGCATCTGAGTGCATCAGCAAGGTCTTTGAAGTTAGAAATCTAATTGTCAACTGTTAAGGGCCAAACACTTCCATCAAACATTGGTGAACTATGTCTGAAGAAGTTGGCCAATGAACAACCAATAGTTTCATTACGTTCAGCCTGTCGAGGCATGGGGACCATCATGGTTGTCATGAATTGGGTAGCATTAGCCCAAAACTGAGCCATATCAGGCATATTGAAAGTTGGAGGTGGAGGTGGTGGAGGAGAAGGAGGTGGCGTAACGCCGTCCCCTTCATTCACCGATTGCTCATCCTCATGTCGCAAAAGTGGTCTTTGTCTAGGCGGTATAGCTCTGCGCAATCACATTGGAGTTAGCCTACCAATGTAAGAATGGAAGAGGTGCCACATAAACAGGCATAAACCATATCAAATGCATTACAATGAACATGAAATGCACACACAACAAAATTCTAAAGTTTTCATGTCTTCAGTCTTTGTTATAAGCTTTTAGAATCCTAAGGCTCTAGTGTCACCCTTAGACTCTAACACAACGCTTCCATGTGTCGATGTTACGAAAGTACGTCCAAGACCCTTCGAATGTTTTGGAAAGAAAACCACTTCAAATCCGCCATGACGTGACTTATGAAGAGGTACCAGTGCAGATAGTAGATAGAAAGGACAATGAGTTGCGTCGACGAAAGATTCCAATGGTTAAGGTGATGTGGAGCAATCATCGAACACCTGCAGAGGCCTTTTGGGAATTAGAGGAGGAAATGAGAGCAAAGTACCTGCAACTGTTTGAGTGATTATTGTATCATGAAACAATGGAAATTTAAGTATTGGAAAAAAAAATTAAAAAATTAAAAATTAAAAAATTAAAAATTAAAAAATAAAAGAAAAATAAAAAATTGTCTGTATTCATTCCATGGTTGGTTGCATGAATTAATTATTTGACTGAATCATTTTCCCTTAAATACATACATTCGTGACATCAGTGTGGCAAACTCTTCAGACATCCCCAGGTACCCCTAGACCGTGACTTGATGTTACGCCATCGCGTGCAATGGGCCAATCGGAATGGTTATGAGATCATTTGACTTCGCCCGTTTACGGTTCGGACACCAATTGTTAGGCGTGGTGGACGCCGCCGATTAGCTTTGGGACCTTGGGCGATTCATTAGAGATATGGCAAAAAGCCTATCATGGATTTTTTTTTGCGACATCTAGACCTTGAGTGTATAGATGAGGAACCTACACCCCCCCTCGGGGAGACTGATCCAGGATCTTGCACTTTCATCGACTGAAATGACCACCGAGACCCCACCCATTAGATCCCTCACAGACTAGGCTTGAGTAGGTTAGTATGTATATACTCATTTGCTTTCATTTTTATTGAGGAGATAGCAATTCCGGGGATGAAATATTTTTTAAGGGCAAGTGTTGTAACACCCTTATAGTTGTGCTTAGAAAAATTTTGACCAAGGTCTTGAGGCTAAACTTAGGACAATGTCATTAGACCTAGTAACCTTAATAAATATTGGATCAAGCCCTCTAAAGGAGATCATGGAAAAATAATTGATTTCATAAATTAATGATTAATTCATAACATATGTCATATAGAACAATATGAAATAAAACCTTATAATCTTAATATAACATGATCTCTTTTAATTATGTACATTAACTACCTTCAATCATGTTTAATTAAAGATAACCCTTGTTAATTTAATTTCCTTGGTATCACCAATCACTCCATGCATATGACCGCCTTGGTAAAAAGAAAAGTAAACTTTGCATGGGTTGGACTAGTTAATAGGAGAAATTCTTCTATATTTGGAGGAGCATGGCTTCTTTTTGACTTCTCCAAAGTAAGGAGGCTTGTTCCTTGCTCTTCAATCTCCCATTTCACATGACCCACTCGATCGTCCATTTTCACCTTATCTACTCTTTCATTTTCCTCACACTCTCATTCACTTCCAAGAGCTCATCCTACTTCTTTTTCATTAGAGAAGCCCTTTGAGTTCTATTGTGCTTTACCCTAAATTTGGTAAGTAATCCATCCTCTCTTTTTTCAAGCTATCATTTATTTTATGCTTTAACTTGTATGTTATATTTTATTTTGGTATGTAAAACCATGTAATGTCATGCTTTAACCTAGATGATAAATTTTTCTTAAGTAGCATAAATCTTTGTTTAAACAATGAAAATGTGACTATGCTCTTTTACAAGGCAACTTAATCCATATAATGTTAAATTTCTTTTTATACCATGAAAACACATGTTAAGAAGACCTCATAAAAGCATGAGTTATATATAACCAAACCTATGTACCTTATGCATTATTTTTTTTAAATCACATCTACCTTATCTTAGATGACCAAGAGTTTTGTAAATAGCCAATTGTATGAACATATGAACACCACCTTGCTTTAATGAAAACTTCATGATGACCTTTTAATAACGTTTTTCATGAAAATGACATTGGATCCCATACCAAAAGTCTATAGTTGTATAATGATGTGAAGAGTGATTTTAAAAATGAATAATGAATATAGATTTTAGACTAGGTCATAAACTTTTATAACAAAAAAAAAAAAAAAAACTTATTAAGTGAATAGCTTTATGTGTATTTTGGGCCAATGGACCAAGTAGACTAGGTGAAGAGAACTAGTTTAGACCCATTTAGTGAGTTATGGGCCTTAGTGCTTAACCTAGTTAGGAGGATGTCCAAATGGGCCATTCTTGAGCCAAGCCTCCATAAAAACAATTTTTAAATTCTTTTGGAAGAAAAAGATTTATAAATTTTTCTAAGTAAAATTCCAAAACTAACCCGACTTGGGTTCCTTTATTCAAAGAATACAAAAATATTAATAAAATAAGTTAGGTTAAAATGAAATATACTTTTAGAAATAATAACTTAATTTCGGACCTAGTCCAAAAAATAAAATAAAATATCTTTTAATAGGGGAAAATGCTAGGAAGGTTCTGTAAGGAAGGATAGACTCCTAATTAAGGTATTTGAGTATCTAGCTCTGGGCTAACCTATATGAACCTATTTGTTCAGATCTTAGCAGATCCTCGCCTACCTTTACCGTAGTAGCGAGGTAAGTGGTATTCCTTACCCCTTTCAAATGCATTTCAATTTTAAGGATTATCACTTTTATATTATACATGTTATGATGGATTACTTTGAAAGTTTAATTACCTTGCAAAGTAATGTTTCATTATTGACCTTAAAATATTTTAATGACATGTACTTGTTGTGGCATTTATCACAATTTGCCAATTCTTTATGTTCACTTTTTAAATGTCAACATATGATTTAAAAGCTCATGGTATCAGAAGAATTTATAACTAAGTTGTCACTCAAAAGTGGGTACAAATGCTCAGTATCGAAATGATGATTTCAAAAGAGGAAAGATTATATTTTAGTAATTTTTTCCCGAATGAAGAAAAGTTTCCATTTATGGAAAGTTTCTAAATAAAGAAAACTTTCCTAATAATGAAAGTTTTGCATAAAAAAGTGATACCTTTTTCACATGCTAAGTTATATGATTATTGAAAGTTTAAGGAAGTAAATAATAAGCATGTGTAAGGTGGAACCACATTATGTAAATGAAGATTTTAAGACATTTGACCTAAGGAAAAGTTAATAGTACAGTACTAGACTAGGATGAAGTTACGGTTACGTGAAGGTGTTGCCATCACCAAGTTGCCATGCTGACTGTACCAAGAAATTAATTAGCTGGCCATGGCATATTTGCAGCCACGGTATTGTTTGATCCTCGAAGGTTGGATCTCACAATCCCATGCATACGGGGCGTAATTGTATGCAAGGCTAGATGGGTAAAATTATAAAGGATATGATGTTCAAATTATTAAGAAGTTTATATCTTATTTTGGTGTTACATGTTTTTCTTACAACAATTACTTTTTACTTATGTTGCTATTTGTTTCCCCTCAACAACCATTTTAATTCGGTTGGAAAGTATTACCTACTGAGCCTTTCGCTCACTCCTTACTTTTTCTCAATTTTCAAGTTTTGAGACAGATAGGTAGGGGGCCAGAATGTTTAGGCTTTTGAAGGTCATCATATCATTCACTATGTTACTTTTATTGTATTTATATTCTGTCAAACTATGTTTTATGCTAGTAAGTGGATCAGGCACAGACAAAAAAAAAAAAAAATGGATCACTTAACTTATTAAGTTGTGTTATTATTTATTTTTTATGTTAAGAACTTATGCTTCTTTAAAAATATTATTTTCTTATGGCATGCATGGTAGTAGTTTACAAGTGCTTTGCTATTCTAATAAGTAACCTTGTGCCTATGAGGCTTTAAGACTAACAAACTAGGCCCTTTTGGGTCTGGGCGTTACACCCTCTCACAATTACAAGCAATTTGGGCAGACATTTGCAAACAATTGGGGGAGCCAATTACATTGGATCTTAATCCCTCCTTGAAGACCTTATATTCTCACATACTCTCTTACTCACAACCTCTCTTCGCTTGTCTTCTCTTCCTTGCAGCTCCTAATATGAAAATATAAGAAATATGTACGAAATTTCCGTACGAGTCAAAAGCCTAAAAATGTTTTTAGCTGAAAAATATTTTTCTATCAAGAAAACAAATGGGCATGAGTGGGAGAAATTTTCGTATAATCCAGTTTTGTAAGCAATTTTTCGTCCAAGTAATAATGAAGTAATGAAAATTAAAGGGTGTGAAAGCCAAAGATGACATCACAAGGTTTAATCAGAATATTTGTAATGTGTAAGAGAATAGATAAGGGATATAGAAAAGAAAAAGCATGGAAACCACAAAATCTGGGTTGAAACAAGGGAGATTTAAAACAGGCATTTATTTCGTTGACTAAAAGTGAGCCTCTCCCCTTTATTGTGAGGGATATAAGCAAAGTCTCTTCGTATGCAGGACGTGGTGGGGACAGCGCTGTCGGGGCGGGCGTGCGTCTTTGACCCGTTTCTATTCTGCTCTCTCTTCGTCTATTCCGCATTTAAGCATTGCTAAATAACTTACCTTTTATGGATCCATCTAATTTTTCTTTTTTCTTTTTTCTTTTTTATTAATTCTAATCCAAAACTGATTTTTACTAAATAAGATTATTCTAATAATAATAATAGAAATGAAAATATGATAAATCAAATAAAAGAAATTTCTCAACATTGACTAAGCCCATACTCTGAAGCTTAAAAGTAAAACCTGCTTTTGCTGAACTGTATGTTTGAAAATTCTGTGCTCTATTGCTTTCTCTGACTCTGCATGCATATATATCTATTTTTTTTTTTTTTTTTTTTGCACCGAGCCAAAATCCAATCGACTCCTCTCCAATTCCATTCCCGGAATCCCATCCAAATTCTTACTCATTTTAAAGCCAAACAAGAACGTTAACAACTTTCCCGGGATTTGGATTCGGATTTGGATTTGGGTTTGGCAGTGTTTCTCTATCCACCGATTTTTTCCAACCGAGGAGGTCAAGGGGATCGGCCGGTCAACGGGTTCGAGAGCAATTGATTTGGATATGTTTATTCATCAAGTTGTTCAAGATGGGAGTAATTTTGCATTATGACTAGTAAGGAATGGAATCAATGGAGCGGCTGAGTTTTGTGGTTTGGGTTCTCGCTTTTTGGCTCTGGTCAATTCTGGTGTTTGGGTTCGTATCAAAGGTCTCTGCTAATGCGGAAGGTGCGTGCTACCATGCTTTTTCCTACTTTTGGATGCATTTTCTGTTCTTGCTATTTAGGTGTGTTTGGAATATGGAAATTGTTATTTGCATTTGCTAGGTAGCGAATTGAATTCCGATCTCGAAAGAATTTGAGCTCTATTTGTTTAGTTTCCAAATACACACTGGGGAATAATAAAAATAAAGCTTGGGAACTTGTAATGATCCCTATTTACCGTAGCTGTGCTAAAATCTTCATCTTTCTCTACAAATTTTGAATTATACTGATGGTTTCTTCTGTGTTTTTTTCTACTTTGTGGTGGTATGGGAAGTGATGGATTTAAAATTAACTGGGTTGACTGGATGTGTGAAGTACTCTAGAGGGTTTTGGCTCCCTATGCACTTTGTGCATAGCCTCATTCGAGCAATTTGGGGTCGCGTGTTTTCAGGGAGAGTATGTGATTGGTAACAGTTGAATGATCTTTGGGAATCATGATTAAGTCATTCTCTATAACCGCTATCTGTGTCTCTCACTAAGCCAGCAATAATATCTAGCAAATCGCAATTTTAAACACTACTCAGTATGGACACCACTCTACTTATATATTTGGGTGGTTTTAATTATATAACCCTTCTCCCTTATGTTTTGGATGAGAAGTTGTCAGATTCAAAGACCTTTTTTCTTTTCTGGGTGTTGGTAAAAACTGTGATTTTAACTCGATGCCATGTTACTAGAGGATTGTGACTACTGGCAGTTTTAAATGGTGAGAGATCTCCCTTCATTCTGTGGACGAAGCTTGGATGTTAACATTTTTACCTTCACTTTCTAATTTATTAATTGATTTTTGTGACTAATGTTTGGCTTGTTCATGTATGACAGGCGATGCCTTGAATGCATTGAAGACCAGTTTAGCTGATCCTAATAATGTTCTGCAAAGTTGGGATCCTACTCTTGTCAATCCCTGCACTTGGTTTCATGTAACATGTGATAGCGATAATAGTGTGACACGAGTGTAAGCTTATTATGTGACTTCTTGGACTTAATGTTTATCTTTAATTTTAATGTTGTAAATATAATGACAATTTATATTTCTGTATCTGTTCTCCCAGTGATCTTGGAAATGCAAATCTATCTGGTCAACTGGTTCCACAACTTGGTCAGCTTACAAATCTGCAGTACTTGTAAGCCATCTTCACTGCGGTGGAAGTTATTTGGCTGCCTTTTGTTCTCAATGATGTTCTATTTCTTATATTCCATATAAAAATAAAAAGAGTATCAACCTCAAAATTACAAAATTTTCTTTTGGTGGTTTTTCGTCTCATTAATTTGAAGACCTTGAATTGTGTGGATTCCCTTTTTGTGATTTTCATGACTGACGATTGGATGGACAAGCTTGTTATTGAGTTTTTTTCTTAAAAAAAAAAAATTAAAAAAATTTGAGGTTTACTCCTATAAATATGACATGGGCTAGTGTTGTATGAAATATTATGTTCAAGTGTATATTCACTTAAAGTTTCAGGAAACCAAATTCTCATAGGTTCATCAGTATGCATCTTGATTGATAATTGGTCTTAAAAGGATTTCTAGATTCATGCTAAAAATTGCTCTTTCTTGTTAGGCGTTCTTGTTGTATAATGTCTGTGTACGTAGGGGTACCTTACACTTTACTATAAATTTTTTTATTACTTACCAAAAAAAAAAAAAAAAAAAAAAAAAAGAAGAAAGATTCATGCTAAAGATAACATCTTCATTGTATTTTTTTTTTCAAAGGAAAATGAAGTTACAGTGCCCCTAAGCTGCTTTAGTGTGTTGCATTAGAGTTATTCATACTTTAAGGTACATAGATATTACGTGAATTTGGCTGATGAGTTTCTTCATTTCTCTACATGCTTACAGTAGTATCCTCCCTTTTATTGTTATCTCATTTTCTATTGGTCTTTGTTTAGTATATTGATTTTATATTTAATTCCACACCCGTGTCATAAGCATTTTACTCCCTCCGTACCAATTTGTTCACCCTCTATGGGGATCCCAACTTTTTAAGGGAACATCCTCATTACTCTCTAAAATTTATCACTTTCCAAATTTACCCACATTTTTTTTTTCATGTTGATGCTATTCTCTAGCATTTAGAGGGCATTTTACTAACCTTATTGATATCCTTTTTTAAGTATTCAGTAGAGACCTTATAACTGGACATCCAAAAATGGAAAGGAGGCCCAACCAAAAGGGATAAGGGAAGTATTTGATATTATATGTAAATAAGTAGAAACATGAATGGTGTATGGACACTTTGTTATACACATACATGTGCAAACATGATGATGGGTTATATTTCATGTTTTGTGATCCTTTTTCTTCTGATCTTCTATATCAAAAAATTTGTGGCAACATGTAAAATATTGGGGTTGTTTGTGACAGATGGTGGTGTATACAAAATTGGAGATTTAACAGGGATAGTGGTCCTCAGATAAAGTTCAGTGTGCACATGGGGTTAGTTTATGGAAAAGTATTAGGAGAGATTGGGGAGATTTTTCCAAATTTATTAGATTCGATGTGATTTTCTTGATGTGTTATACTGTACTAAGTTTTGTAGGGAGGGTGCGAACGAAATGATTTGAATTTCTGCTAGAAGTCACGGTTGTCAAGTAATATCTTATTTTAAGTTCTAAGATCAGATGGAGATATTTTCCTTCCATGGAGGAGTATTTGGAAGGTTAGAGCACTGGTAAGAGTGGGATCTTTTACTTCGACAGTATAGATTTTAACAGTGGATAATTTGAGGAAGCATGGTAATAGTTGTGCATTAGTGGTATACTGTAAATCAGAGATTACAAACCATCTACTTCAATTTTGTTCATTGGGATTTGGCCTGTTTTAGGTTTCGTGGGTCATGTCTAATACAGTTGCGATTTGTTGGCATGTTGGAAGGGGCAATTTGGAAGGCATGGTAGTGGTGAAATTTGGAAATGAGTTTCCTTATGTCTTATGTGGTGTATTTGCAGAGCTCTAACATGCAGAATTTTAGGGTTTGTGAATTATCCATGTTCAACTTGAAGTTTTTGTTTTAGCATTTTCTCTATGAGTGAGGTCACGAGTGCTTCCCCCCACCACCAAATTTATGAGGGTTTTTGGGTCTTTTGACTTTTATACATTAGTTTTGTTTTTGGGTATTTCTCTTGTATAATTCCCATGTACTAGGGTTGCACCATTTTGTTGTGCTTTTCTTTTCAATGAATTACACCTATAGAAAAAGAAAATTAGAACTGACTACATTTTTGCACTTTCCTGTGTTAGAGTTTTATCTAGAAGCCAAAGGGGTGGCATGTTTCTGTTCTAGCCCCTTGCATGTTTTGTGGCTTTTATGTAGCTTTTTGCACACGTTCACCTGTCGACTATGCATCTTATTTGTTCAAGATACTAGAAGGTAAAATGTCCATGCAAAATGGATACTTCCAATTTCCATGGTGGATTACTACATCTTTCAGTATTTAACGTTACTTATATGTCTTACAGTCTATACTGTTTGGCATCTAGCCTAGGAATGGTTGTCTAGTTATGTCCGTGGCTGTACGAGTTGGTAAAAGCAAAGTGTGGATGGTAAATTTAGTTGTTTGCATACTTTGTGCTATTTTCTTTACTTTTTTGTTCTGCAGATCTTTAAATCATCTTGTCATGACAGGGAACTTTATAGTAATGGCATAAATGGAAGAGTTCCGGAAGAGCTTGGGAATTTGACAAACTTGGTGAGCTTGGATCTTTACTTGAACAATTTGACTGGACACATTCCAACCACATTGGGAAGGCTTTCAAAGCTTCGATTTCTGTACGCATATCTATCCTTCATCTTGTGGTTGAAGTCAATAGATTTATTATGTTTTTCTTGATCTTTCTTCTTTGCTTTTACTTCTTAGTGTCTATTTGTACGCCTTCGCTGCCTGAAAACTGGTAAACTTATGGGCTAAAATATGGCTAACTGGATTTGGAAAGTAGTTTTTCTTCTAACTATATTCAGAAAGAAAATGTACTCGAGGCTTTGTTAGATATTTTCAATAATTATGAATTATTCACATGGTATCTATGGTAAATACTTAAACACATAGACACACACAGGCAGACATGCTTATGCAGTGACATAAGGTATTGAAACTCATTTCTGAGAAAAAAAAAAAAAAAAAAAATTTGCTCAGCCAAAAGTTTTGCTTGATTATAAGTCCAATCCTATATATATTTACTGTCACCTAGGTGTCTTAGATGGAGATGTCATTGAATTAGCAGAAAAAACAATACATAAGAAAAGGAGAACATGGTTATTGGAACTCCAAAGGCAAAATGCCATGGCGACCTATTTCGTTATTGATGTTCATCGTTGAATGGTGGTCAAGATGTTGTTTAGCTTTGGGAAGCCTAAGATATAGTAGTGTGGAAAGCAATCCCACTGTGTTTAACATGGTGCATTAGGTGTGAGAGGTTAAGGCATAAATTTTGGAGGTAAAGCTGCTGAGCTGAAGCTTGTGGTTTTGAAATCATTTTTGCTGTGGTTGAGTGCTTTTATTTTTTTATTTTTTTCGGGGTTCTTTTCATTGATTTTCTTCTTCCTTTTTTATTGCATTATCTCTCTTTTCAAACAAGTTGATTTTCCTAAGAGCTACTTTGTAATGACCCTTGAAAAGCACTAGCAATAGCCACATTGGTGTATTACTCCAAAAGGACTAGTCAACTTACAATTAGAGCCTCCTAAAATGACTTATAAAGTCTAGTCTCACTTAGTAATGAACCAATGTGAAACTTAACACTTATGAGCATCTTTATAATACACTCACTCAAGGTGGGCAATCCCTTTTATCAAAATAAAATAAAATATGGGACTAACTTTTTGAGGTGTCACAATCTCTCATATTCGAATTATTGGCATCCTCGTTAGGATCCACGTCATGTAGTGCCTCGGCACTACATGGTGTTACTAGGTTTCTTTGATACCATATATAACGACCCGGTTAAAGCACTAACTACATTTGTGTTATTATTCCAAAAGGACTAATCAAGTGTTTGAGGGCTTTTGGTTTTTCAGGGTTTGTTGGGTTTTTTTCTTTTTGTGGGCTGTTTCGTTTTTCGCTTTCTAGTTAGGTGCTCTCTCTTATATACTTCCGGTGTATTTAGGGGCACCATACGCTTTTAATAAGACCAGTTTATTACTTATTAAAAAAAAAAAAAAAAAAACTTATCAAGTTATAGTTGGAGTTCCATAAAATCACTTATAAAGCATAGTTTTACTTAATAAAGAACCAGTGTGAAACTTATCTCCCGTGAGCACCTTTATAATCCACTAACTCAATGTGGGCTATCCATCTACCCATTGTGAGACTAACTTCTGGAGTGTCACATACTTTTTGCGAAGCAGATGAAAACATTTAAGTGGTTGAATCCTTTTTTTTGGGGGGGCTACAAATACTTGGAAATGGGACACAATTGATGAGACCAAAGAAAGTGATAAGGATGATGCATAACCATAGTAAATATAAGAATATTGGAAATGTCACTTCATTAAATATGCTATCAGCCAAACTTGGGAACCAAGTTTGTCTATGTCAACGTGCCTGAATCCATTAGTAAACTGATAGGACCTACAAAACTGATGCAACTTTACACATAAATATCTACAAAAACAAAATTCTTTTCTTTTTTGATAAGTAATAAGCCAATCTCATTAAAAGCATAAGGCGCCCCTTAGTACGCTGGGAGTATACAAAAGGAAATGCCTAACTAAAGAAACGAGTTGGAAAGTCATTAAACTAAAAGAAAAAGGGGACACGTAAGCCGTAGTCCAAAGATACAAAGTGTGGTAAAAGGAGGATAAAATCTCCTCCGAGGTCTTCGCCAAATCCTCAAAGCTCCGATTATTTCTTTCCATCCATAAGCACCAAAAGAGGCAAGTAGGCGTCATTTTCCACACCATAGCACTCATCAGCCTACCCGAAGACCACTAGCAAGCAAGCAGATTGAAAACCCGTTGAGGCATAACCCAGGACATCCCAAAGCAACTGAAATGAGTATTCCATAAAGCAGAAGCAACGTTGTAGTAGAGAAGAAGATGGTCCACGAACTCCTTAGTCTTCTTACACATGCAACATTTATTGATCACGATAACGTGGTGCTTTCTAAGATTGTCCAAGGTGAGGATCTTTCCAAGAGCCGCCAACCATATAGAAAAGGCCACCCTTGAAGGAGTTTGAGTCCGTCACACACTCTTCCAGGGA
This sequence comes from Alnus glutinosa, assembly GCF_958979055.1. Taxonomy (NCBI): domain Eukaryota; kingdom Viridiplantae; phylum Streptophyta; class Magnoliopsida; order Fagales; family Betulaceae; genus Alnus; species Alnus glutinosa. The sequence continues at coordinate 14,893,754 of NC_084896.1, read as the reverse complement.
AAGTGAGTGAGAGCCTTCAGAGCAATAGAAGAAAGACTTGACTTGGAACAAACATTTTTTAGAAGGACCCACCAAAGCTTGTCTTCACTACCTCTTCTAACTTTAACTGAATGCAGCACCTGAAAGAAAGAAGTCCACCTCCCATTCATGCGCCTCTCTAGCAAAGCTCGCGTTCTACTGGTTGGAATCGCCCAAAAACTCCAAATTATTCGCAACAGATGAGTCATTTGCAGAGGCTATATCAAAAAGGGCAGGGAAAGCTACATTGAAAGCCATATCCCCACACCACATGTCATGCCAAAAGCTAATCCTGGTCCCATCCCCCACTTCGAATTTGGTGCAGCCTGAGAAAGTCTCCAAACCTTTTCTAACATTTTTTCACAACCCCACCCCAAAGGCTCCTACGCCCCCCCCCCCCCCCCCCCTCCCCTAAACTGCCATATTTGGAGTCCACCACAATTCTTCACCAAGCATCTCTTTCAATTCCATAGCTCCACAACCATTTGCTTAGCAGAGCGCGATTGAACATCCTCAAGTTGTGGATACCCAACCCTTCCTCAGAGATCGGAAAGCAAACCTTTTTTTGATAAGTAATTGCAATTTTATTAGAAGACAGCGTAAGGCGCCCCTAGTACACACGGAGTATACAAGAAGCAACAGCCTCACAACCGACCCGAAAAGGAACAACCCACAAAACAACCCAACCCTAAGCCCCTAAAGCTCACAATCTTCAATCCTATCCCATCGCCTATGTTCCTCATCAAGGGCAGAGAGGAAAGCCATAGTTCTATCCCCCTTTTCCCCGAAATACGAAGAGCATGCCATAGACAACTCCAAAGGAGATAGCTTTGGCTTCCTCCCTTTACATAAAGGCTTGGAGGTGGGTTCTTCCAGGGAGGAGGAAGGAAGAATCCTCCCTTCCGGCGAGCCCATCTCAATGGAAACTTGTGAACCCACAGTAGAATTCTCAGACCCACGACCCGCCTCTGAGGAAGCCAAAGAAGAAACCGGAAGAGGAAAATGAGAAGATTCGGTGACAAGATCGGGATCCGGAACCGAAACCAACTCCGAACCCATATCCGATCCCTGACAAATCCTCCCACCAGCTTTCCTACGCCTAGAGGGATAGTTCGCGTCACCATAGTTGATGGAACTCTGCAAATTTAGAAGTTCCCTTTTTCCTTTATACTTCTGGCGCGCAAAAACCTGGAACTCCTCTTCCATGGCTTCCCGAACAGCCAAAGCCCCCTCCCCAAAATCCCCATCCATCGCCCAATCTAAGGGCAAACCATCCCAGTAGTCATCTTCCTCCTCCTCCCACACCACAATCTCACCGTTATGATCGCCCTTGTTGACCTCCTGAAGCTCCACGGAAGGGACAGGAATCGGGGGTAGGTTGAGAAACCCCTTTCTAAAAAAGCCCTGATTCACTTGCGTCACTGACTTCTTCGTAGCACGAGGATTTGTCGCCTTCTCAACTGGCGGCTCTGCACCAGTAACACTCTTGTCAACGTATCCAACTGACATCTTAACGGCTTCCAAAGAATCTGAAATTAGCTCATCAGTCCATTTCACAGAGTGCTTTTCCCTCAATTTTTTCGCCCTCCTGTAATAACACTGAAAAGGCAAAGAAACCGCCACAGGGAGGGGAGAACGCAGCTTCTCACCTAAAATATCTGCTCCAGCAATAGACGGTGTAACCGGAAGAGATTTAGGAATCTGAAGCTTTCCCAAAGGAGTGAAATTAAAAGAAACAGTAGTAGCCGCCGGAAAACCCAGATCCGGCGCCGGAGAAGGGGGGAAACCGAACAGGTGGGAGGCTGGATTCCAGCTAGAAACCGCCGGAATTACCTGGGACCTGCTCGACTCACCCCTTGAAGGAGACTCCGTTCCAGAAATAAACCCAGCATCAGCCACCGACGGTGGCTCCGGCCTAGGGGAAACCCCAACAAAACCCGTAGAACCTGGACTCGCTCCCTTTTTTGCTCCCAACGCTGTATCCTCTGAACCCCCATTTGGAATCCGATTCAGAACCAACCCAGAGGACACCTCCGTTGTCGTCACCGGCGATGTTGGCGGCGGACCGGAAACATTAGGTTTCCGCATGAAACGAGCCACGCGACAACCTAAAAATTTTCGAAAAAGCCCCGACCCGGCATATCGAGTCAGGACTCTCCTCACAGCCCGGCCCAAAACCAAACAAAAACTGGGACCCAACTTACGCCACGTCCGCGTTCTCGCCTTTTCAAATTTCAAACCCTTACCCTGCGGACTTCCAGGCTGGTCTTTGACCAACAGATCAAGCGTGTTCTGCTCCAGAGAAAAGCAATCCACCGCCGATCTCGGATCAGCCTCTGTATGCTGCACCGCCGGAAGGAGATCAATCTCACATGGAGTCGCCAACGAAACCCTTAACCAGGACCGACCATCACCCGCTATGGGCATCGTCTCAGCAACGGTGGTCGGGTCCGACCTCAAAATCTCTGCAAAGGAGGGCCCCATCCACTTTGGAGCCAAGCCCAGAGTCGGCCGATCATCCTCCACAACCTTCTTCTCCGATGTAGAAGAGGAGCCGAGCTCGCCACCCGACGAGGCTGAGAAAAAAACAACCACCTTTCTCAGCTCGTCGGAAAATTTAAGCCATCCCCACCCTCTACGTCCCTCGGGGATAACAATGTACCCCTTCCGACCACCCAAGCCGAACGTTGACACCTCTAAAAAGCGCCCAGCTTTATTCCCCCCTCTCCGAGCAATTAGGACCTTCTCACCTTCTCTGAACGATTTAACAAGCTCCTGCTCTGCCGGGAGACCCAACAACTCTTCCATCATCGACGCAAGCCATTCGGAGCTCTGCGCATTCAGCAAAATCACACCCAGGAAATTTTTCCTCTTCTCCTCCACCCTCAACGTCGATGCCCCACCCACCACCGAGAACGTGAAGGACTTAGACTCCACTAAGAAATTCTTCTCCATCTACGAAACCCCCAGTACTAAGACGACCAAACCACAAAACTACATCTCCGATCTACCTGAAGTGCAAACACATAGAAAGCACCCAGCAACACTAGCAAGAGAATCGCAATGACAAATACCAAAGATATCAAACCCCCTTCAAAGCAAAGGGTTTTACTAGTTACCTTCTATTGAGAACAGTACAATGAACCCTTGTAAGCAACAAGCATTGGTTGCAGACTAAGAAGTTTTGAAGTGCTGGGATTTACTATTATTACACATACATGGGGAAAAAGAAAGAGACAGAGAGAGGCCTAGCTAACTAGATGATATTTAAATTCTTCACCTATCCCTCCCCATAAAAAGTCTTGTTGGAGCTTCCCAATTCGATTAGCTACACTAGCAGGAATGAGGAAGAGGGACAAAAAGTACGTCAGTAGGTTGGAAAGAGTGCTCTTAATAAGGGTGACCCTGCCTCCCTTGGACAAATACTTTCTTTTCCAACTAGCCAACCGACGCTCCATCTTTTCTACAATGCCATCCCAAATAGACTTTGCCTTGTAAGAAGCCCTTAGCGGAATACCAAGATACTTCAGGGGTAGAGAGGAAGTCCCACAACCCAATATGCTAGCCAACTCATCCACGTTATCCACATTGCCCACAGGAACCAAAACAGACTTGGCCAGATTACTTTTAAACTAGAAACAACTTCAAAAAATAATAATAGAACACGGAGATAGCGAAGATGATTAGGGTTGGCCCTATAAAAAACTAAAGTATCATATGCGAACAAGTGTGAGATATTAACGGTAGGAGGCCTAGATTCCACTGAGAAGCCTGAGAGAAGACCTCTATCAACAGTAGCAGTAATCATGTTGCTCAAAGCCTCCATGACTATTACAAATAGAAAATGAGACAGAGGATTGCTCTGCCTTAACCCACGAGAGCTACTGAAAAAATCAGCTGGAGAGCCATTTACCAAGACATAGAAGCGTACTGACGAAATGCAATGCGCTATCCAAGAATACCATTTCTCCCCAAAACCACATCTTCTCAGCAGGTAGTCAAAAGACTTCTCAATATCCAGCTTGCAAAGCAACCCAGGTTTGCCAGACTTGATATGATTGCCCAAAAATTCGCTAGCAATGAGGACCGAATCCAGAATTTGCATATCTTTAACAAAAGCGATATGGGCTTTGAAATGATCTTCTCCATGACACTACTCATTCTATTAGCAAGAACTTTAGCGATGATCATATAGACCCCACTCACAAGACTAAAAGGCCAGAAGTTTGTGATCTCAATTGCCCCAGCTTTCTTTGGAATTAGAGCAATAAAGGAAGCATTAAGGCTTTTCTCAAAATTGCTATGAGCATGGAAGTCAAGAAAAACCCGCATGAGATCGGGCTTGATCACATCCTAGCAGTCTTGGAAGAAGGTCATAGAGAAGCCATCAGAAGCGGGAGCCTTATCTCTATTCATACCTTTTACCACCTCTAAGACCTCTCTCTCCTCAAGCGGAAGCTCTAGCTGAGAGGCCTCCTCCACATCTAAAGAGTCAAAAGCAAGATCATCCATTCTAGGTCGCCAGTTGTAATGTTTTGAAAATAAGGTATCATAGAGCTTAACAATGTGATCTCTAGTAACTGGTTGATCATAAGTAATTAATCCTTTTACAGAAAGCGACTATGGAATTGAATCTCCGGTTCGAGTTAGCAAGCCGGTGGAAGAACTTTGTGCATTTATCATCTTCTTTAAGCCAAAGAATCCTTGATTTTTGCCTCCAACTAATCTCTTCTTGAAGAGTGATTTTTTCCAGGTCATTGGAGATCAGGCTTTTACTCAACTTCTCTTCAAAATCTAAGCCTCTCTCTTCCTCCAGTCTATCATGAGTGTGCAGTTCCTCGAGGAGAGCTTTTTAAGAGAATACACATTACCAAACACCTGAGTGTTCCACCTTATCAAATCAAACTTTAAAACCTTCAGTTTTTAAGCCAAAATAAAGCTAGGAGAGCCTTGAAAACTATAGGACAACCACCATTGCCTCACCCTATCCACAAAACCAGCTTCCTTCAGCCACATATTCTCAAATTTAAAAGGTCGTTTGCCCTCTTGAATACCACCACAGTCAAGGAGAATAGGAAAATGGTCAGAGCACAATCTAGGAACCCTTTTCTAAAAAAGCCGTGGATAATTAGCTTCCCAATGCGGAGAGACGAGAAACTGATCAAGTCTTGACCAAGAGAAATTATTAGACCACGTAGACGGCCCCCCAAAACGGGGGAGATCCATGAGACCCTACTCTGAAATAAAGTCTGAGAACTCCATCATCGCGGGACAAAAACGAGTTACCCCCGATCTTTCGCAAGGGAATCGGGTGACTTGAAGTTGCCTTCGATGCACCGAGGCATGTCCCACCAACTAAAAAGGCTAGCCAGCTCCTCCCAAAGAGACCTTCTAAGACTATCAAAATTAGGACCGTAGACCCCCTCAAAAGTCCAAGTGAAGTCATCTTCAATGTTTTTAAAGGAGCAAGCCACAACATACTCCCCCACACACACCTCAATCTTCTCCACAACCCACTTATAGCACATTAAAAGAATACCACTGGAAGCCCCTCTAGAAGGTAGATAACAACAGCCGGCATGATGACAACCCCACAAGCTTCTCACAATATTGATACAAATAAACTCAAGTTTTGTTTCCTGCAAGCAAATAATGTTTGCCTTCCACTGCCTTAACAAATTTTTAATTTTCAACTGCTTGTCATCCTCATTTAACTCTCTCACGTTCCATGAGAGCAATTTAGGCTCATAAAAACCTTTTTGAGCCCTCACCTTTTTCCTACCACGTGAAGTGCTGCCGCTATGCTCATCATAATTAATAGAGCAGAACAAACCATTCAATTATCTCGTACCCCTTTTTCCCGCCGTCGGGGAAGAACCCACTCCTTGTTTTGCATTTTTGGTAATAATAGCCTCAAATAAGGCCGATAACTGTTCTTCAAAACCGTCGCACGAGAGCCCCACGACGTGCCTGAACTGCTCGACTAACTAAAAGATCCAATCACAGTGCCACTGCCCAAAATACCCCTTGCCGTTAACTGCTGGACACCATAAGAACGGGGTGGGCTCCACCTTTGAGTAGAAATCCACCTCCAAGCAAGTACAGTTCAAGTCTAGCTCCTTGCCCATCCCTCCAAGAGGCTGGGGAGAAAAAGGCAATTTTCTAGTTGCTGGGACAAATTTGAAATATCACACAATTACACGATTACCCTTTAAAAATAAAAATTAGCAGGTTCTACCTCGTTTCAGGCGCATTAAAACTCTACATTTTATAGTTATATACATATGGAAAATTCCGAAGTCGTTTCTGATGGAGAGAGAGAGAGAGAGAGAGAGAGAGAGAGTACATACAATAACAAAACCAGCTCTTAAACCATTTTATTCTTCTCATTCTTTATTTCTTTCTGTAACACTCTAGTCCCATATTGGAAATATGAAAAGCCCACATAGTGGTGGTTTATAAAGAGATATTCATGGGTGCTAAGTCCTACATTGCTTACTTATTAAGTGAAATTAGGATTTATAAGTGATTCTAAAGAAGTTTCAAATTGACTAGTCCTTTTGGGGTAATAGCGCTGATGTGATTAGCACTTTTCCCTTATTCGTTTTGAATGATATCAGAGTCAAGTTAGTAACGCTATGTGGTACTTGAGCACTGCATGACGTGGCCTTAACAAAGACGCCAGTGATTTAAGGTGGGAATTTTGTAACACTTCGGTCACATATTGAGAAGATGAGTAGCCAACATAGACAATGGGTGGTTTATAAATATACTCATGAGTGATAAGTCTCACATTGCTTGCTTGGTAAAACTGAGTTTTACAAGTGATTTTAGAGAAGTTCTAAATTGACTAGTCCTTTTTGGGATGATAGCGCGGATGTAGCTAGCACTTTTCCTTGGATCATTACAAATGGTATCAGAGCCACCTAGTAACACCATCTAGTACTGGCGCACTGCATGATGTGACTCTGACGTGGATGTCAAGGGTTTAAGAGATGGAGTTTTTAACATCCCGGTCATGTATTGGGAAGATAAGAAGCTCACATAGAGTAGGTGGTTTACAAAGAGACACTCGGGTGCTAAATCCCACATTGCTTACTTACTAGGTGAAACTCGGCTTTATAAGTGATTTTAGGGAAGTTTCAAGATAGTAACGTAAATACGGCTAGTGCTTTTCCCTGAGTCATTACACTTTCCTTTACTTTTCTTGTTCTTTTTTTCTTTTTGCAAGCATATAAGCTTCTCTTGTTGGAAAAAATGGATCTAAAAGAGGTGGGTAGAGAATTGATTTCTCAAGTAACTTTTAAATATTTGTACTCTCTGAAAGACACCAATTGGAGAGTAGTTGTTTATAAAGCATTTATTAGTTTTAATTCAGTCAGAAGTAATTTTATGTTTCTGAATTGACATACTTCTTTTAATTCAGTCAGAAGCACATATTGGCGAACTTCTTTAACTTCTTTTAGTAGGTTGATTTATGGTTGAGAGTTCTTTAAGATTCATTACAAACTTTTCATCAAGAAAAATGTTAGGGCTGGATTTCTAAGATAAGAAAAATGTTTTTCATTGACAAAAATGTATTTTGGAAACTATTATGATTAAAGACTCTTTGGTTCAACAGAAAATTTATCCAAATGGAGAAAAAATATTTTCATTAATGAGTGTTTTTTCTTTTGGGTTATCTTTTCTGCTAGCTAATCATTAAATGCACAGAAATTAAAGAAGAAAGGCGTGAAGAGTATTGAAAACCAAGCTTACAATTTAGTCGACACATCATGGTGTATAGAGGCACTTTCAGATTGAGTCCCCTTTTTTTTCAACCTATTGGAGGTGCTATCCATTGTTTTTTTTTTTTTTTTCGATAAGTAAGAAAAACTTTATTAAAGAAAGCGTAAGGCGCCCCTAAGTACACAGGAACAACCAAAGCTAACCTGCAAAAACCTACTACACCAAGGCCCCAGAAAACGAAAAACGAAAAACAAACTACAAATGGACCCAACTAAGAACAAGACTACCCATTACCCGCCAAGGCACAACAAGCCTACAACAAGGTGCTATCCATTGTTCTGGCTGATTAAGACTGCCCAAAAATTTTAGATGCAGAACCATTCTAAGAAAACAAGTAGCAAGACAAGTTAGTGTCTAGAAGGCCAAAGATAGAGACGGGAAATTGAATATGATAATGATGGCATCTTGAAGGAAGATGATCCGGAGCCTATCAAGGATCAAATTCATAGAAGTTTTAGTTTCAAATCTCGTCAATGAGATTTGGGATACAGGACATCATATGACAGACTTTTTTAGTATTTGAGCTGGGGTGCTGAACTTTGCATTCAACTATGAGATCCTAAATTTGGAAGAAGATGCATTATGTGAGGTTTTTTTATTAGATTTTTTAAATATCTGTTGTGGGACATTGTTATAGGGGCCCTTAGGCTAATTGTAAGCACAAAATTCAATAAAGCTCCCTCCTTTTATTAGGGGCTTACATCGGACTAATGAGAAGATTTTTCTGTCTTCTTCTATTATTATTATTATTATTATTATTGAAGCTCTTCAACAAATATCTTTTACCAAGAGTACTATGACCTTAATTTCCATATAGGTTGTGTGCTTTGAACCTTGATTTGGACTTGTGGTTACATAGGTTGATCCACAATATCTATTATCCATCTTTTGTCAATTCCTAGTTGTAGTTTAAGGTCTTTATCCATGTAATTAATTTTATATAATAGCTTTAGGCTGGAAAGTCACAAAGTCGTTAGGCGATTTAGGCCGGAAAGTCACTATGTAAACTCAAATAATACTTTTTAGCGGAGCTGTTTAGCTCCCAATCTCCTTTGCCAACATTGTTTTATGTTTTCACTCCCACTTGCACACCTAACACATGCATTACTGTCTCAAATGATCAATGAAAAAAGTAGATGAAAAGAGATTACCTAGAATTTATGTACTTTTCTCATCACTTCTCTTCTAACCACGGTCAGATTTGTTTCTAGGATAAGAATCAGATTACACATATTATTCATAGCTAGATGTAGCATACAACTAAGTGCGATTACAGATCATTGGCACTCTATATGGACATTCTTACTTTTATTTCTACTAATTGTTATGGTATGTGTAGTTATTGGTCATATAACTGACTAATTAGATAGTTGTTCTATTACTGCAATATCATTATGGTTATCTGTAAAATGACTGTCTGTGTTGCATGAAATAGGCGTCTCAACAACAACAGCTTGTCAGGAGAAATTCCGGTGGTTTTAACTACTGTTAACTCACTCCAAGTCCTGTGAGTGTTATCTTGATTACTTATTTTTTTCATGATCAAATAATTGTTATATTTTAGTTTTCTCATCATCAATGTATTGCGAAAATGTAATTTGTCTTCTTTTCTTGTTGCATATAGAGATCTGTCAAACAATCGTCTAACAGGAGACATTCCCACTAATGGCTCCTTTTCCCTATTTACTCCTATCAGGTTAATTATATTTCTTTCTTCTGTTTTTCTTGGTAGCATTCTACATCACTGATCAAAATGCTAGCTCACTTATGTCGTTCCATTTTGCAGTTTTTCTAATAATCTACTCAAACCAACTCCAGTTTCTCCACCTCCTCCTCTTCCTCCAGCAACCACTTCTTCTCCAGGTGTGTTAATATAAATATGTTTTCATCATAGATATTGTAACACCCCAATCTTATATTCGGAAGAAGAGTTGCCCACATAGAATGGGTGGTCTATAGAAAAAAACTCATGGGTGCTAAGTTTCTCATTTGTTACTTACTACGTGAAACTGAGTTTTATAAGTGATTATAGAGAAGCTCTAAAATTGACTAGTTCTTTTGGGGTGATAGTGCAAATATAACTAGCGTTTTTTCTTGAGTCATTACAAATGTTATCAAAGCTATCTAGTAACGTTGGTTATATGGTAATGGAGCACCGCATGACGTGACCCTGATGAGGACGTCAGAAGTTTAAGGAGAGGAGTTTGAAACATTCAGTCTCATATTGGGAAGAGATGAGTAACCCACATAGAATGAGTGTTTTGTAAAGATACGCATGGGTGTTAAGTTCTACATTACTTAGTTACTAGGTGAAACTGGGCTTTAGAAGTGATTATAAAAGTTTCAAATTGACTAGTCCTTTTGGGTTAATAGCGCAGATGTGTGTAGCGTTTTTTTCTAAGTCGTTACAAGGGTTTAAGGGAGGGAGTTCATAACACTGGTCCCGTATTGGGAAGATGAGTAGCCCACATAGAGAGTAAGTGGTTTACAAAAGATGTTCATGAGTGTTAAGTCCCAAATTGCTTACTTACTAGGTAAAATTAGATTTTATAAGTGATTTTAGAGAAGCTTTAAAATTGACTAGTCCTTTTGGGGTGATAACACAGATATGACTAGCACTTTTCTCTAGGTCATTAGAAATGGTATTAGAGCCACTTAGTAATGCTAGCCATGTGATACTGGAGTACCACATGATGTGGCCTGACAAGGACGTTAGGAGTTTAAGATGGGGAGTTTGTAATATCTCAATCCCATATTGAGAAGAGATGAGTTGTTCATATAGAGTGAACGGTTTATAAAGATACTCATGAGCTACTAAGTCTCACATTACTTAGTTACTAGGTAAAACTGTGTTTTATAAGGGATTTTAGGAAAGGTCCAAATTGACTAGTCATTTTAGGGTAATAGCGCAGATGTGGCTAGCGCTTTTTCTTTGGTCGTTATAGATATTAACTCTAGTAGTATAGATACTAGGGTATGTTGTGTTTCTTTAGCACTTTGTTCCCCGTAAAGATTCAAGATGGATGTTTCTTTGCTTATTTGACTTTTTTCCCAAAAAAATCATCTCACATGTAACTTGGCCGATTTTGCAATCTATCCACTTCCTATTTTCTTCCTCTTTATTCTGATTTACATAAGCATGAAGGATTCATAGACAATTAATGTCTTAGAGATCAACTATCTGGAAGTGGATTGCATTCAGCCATAGATGGGTTGTTTTACTTCACAAACTTTAGATGGTGGCTCTATCTCAGGCTTTAGTTCTTGTCTCCTTAGGAGAGCTTGAAAACCAGGAGAAAATTTGCATTGATTGGTGGCTCAGACTTGACTTTTGAAGACTAAATCTGATGATGCTCTGACCCAACGGGGGATGAGAGAGAGGGAGAGAGAGAGAGGGTGATGCTGTGGTAATCAATTGTGAAGTCCTCTAGTACATGTACTTTATGTCTAGGTGAAAGTCTACCTAAAAGCATGACACCTAAGAAGAGTTTTGGAGATTAATATTGGGTGATGCTTTGACCAAACAAAGAAGGGGAGAGAGAAAGAAAGGAGGATGATGCTATCGAAATCAATTGTAAAGTCCTCTAGTATGTATACCTCATGCCTAGGTTGAAGTCTCCAAAAAGAGCATGACACCTACGAAGAGGGAGAGGGAGAGGGAATTAACATGTGTTGGAACATACCAAATTTGTCATCATTGCGATTAGTGAGTTATCTCTCCTGTTGTGTTCTGACTTTGCCTATGAAAGTCATAAATTGGTGAATTGTTTCAGGTAGTGCCACTGGAGCAATTGCTGGAGGAGTTGCCGCTGGTGCTGCTCTGCTTTTTGCTGCCCCTGCAATTGCGCTTGTTATGTGGCGACGGAAAAAACCGCAGGATCATTTCTTTGATGTACCTGGTTAGTGAGTCACTAATTTTTTTTATTTTTTTTTAATCTTGATCACTATCTTGTTGCTTCATAGGATACATTCTTTACTTAATTATGTGTTTGCAGCTGAGGAAGATCCAGAAGTTCACCTGGGACAGCTTAAAAGGTTTTCTCTGCGTGAGTTGCAAGTTGCTTCAGATAACTTTAGCAACAAAAACATTCTAGGAAGAGGTGGATTTGGTAAGGTTTACAAAGGACGCTTGGCTGATGGTTCTCTAGTGGCAGTAAAAAGGCTTAAAGAGGAGCGTACCCAGGGTGGGGAACTGCAGTTCCAAACAGAGGTAGAAATGATCAGCATGGCTGTGCATCGTAATCTGCTTCGTCTCCGTGGTTTTTGCATGACGCCAACAGAACGATTGCTTGTTTATCCCTATATGGCTAATGGAAGTGTAGCATCATGTTTAAGAGGTACTCTAGTTAGCCACTTCTCTACATATTACGCTTTTTCCTAATATAATCAAACGATTTTCATTGCTTTGATGGAACATGCTTTACTTTTATATATCTTTAGGATACCAATTTCATGTGCGACATCAACTCATAATAGTCGTTAGATTTGAGGGCTAAAATTCAACATATGTTTGATTTCTGAGCCACTTTGAGAAAAAAAAAAAAGTAGTTTAAATAACCAATTATGTATTTTTATTTGGGTGTCTGGACCTGTCTCTGGCTCAAATTTGGACTGCTTATGGGCTCTATATCTGAACAAATTGTTCATCTTGGCGAACCACACTAGTAATTTCTTCAGACACCATTGCACACACTAAAAAGAAATTTCAAATGTTCTGTGGTTCTCTCATGATTTTTATGTATGCATTATTGTAGAACGTAAGGAGTCGCAGCCCCCACTTGATTGGCCCAAACGGAAACGGATCGCATTAGGATCTGCAAGGGGGCTTGCTTATTTGCATGATCATTGTGATCCTAAAATTATTCACCGTGATGTAAAAGCTGCAAACATATTGTTGGATGAGGAATTCGAAGCAGTTGTTGGAGACTTTGGGTTGGCTAAACTGATGGATTACAAAGATACTCATGTGACAACTGCTGTACGGGGCACAATTGGGCATATAGCACCAGAGTACCTCTCAACTGGAAAGTCATCAGAGAAAACTGATGTTTTCGGGTATGGGGTCATGCTTCTTGAATTGTTAACTGGTCAAAGGGCGTTTGATCTTGCTCGGCTTGCAAATGATGACGATGTCATGTTACTTGATTGGGTATGTAAGTCACATCTTCGCATTACATATTAGTTTGTCACTAATAAGATGGTGTTATTTTAAATAACTCTCTAGCCTTGTCGTGATTTGTCTGGGTCCCAGATTTTATAGCTTGTTGCTTCAACCAGTTCATTAAGGAGAATATTGAACACAAATGAGACTTTAAACTAGGGGCTATTGTCTGGTGCTTCAGATGTTCATTTCAGTGGTGATTTCGAGTCTGGTAAAAAGTAAAAAAAATATATATATATTCACAAAGATGTGATGTCATTTTATTTTTGGAAAAATATTTGCAAAGATGCAGATACAGTTGTCTAACCGAACGAAATTTTGTTAGAATATCATCTGTCTTGTAATGTTGTACCTTGTTATCACAGTATTTCGGACATCTTTGTTGAGTCCATGTGGCTGCCTGGACATCCACTTTTCAATAGCCTAAAGGTTCATTTTAATTGAGTAAAGTTACCATAATATGCACGTTTCTTCAGATTACATTTGAATTTCCCTTTATTTCCAATGATTTAAGGGTTCAACAGAATTGTACTGGACAGAAAACAGTAATTGCACAGGAGAGACTATTTCTAACTGTTCAATACATTTCTGTTTCCATGTTGGCTTTGTATAGCCCTATGCTGATGACTGTTTAGCTAGCCCATGTCATATAAGCAATCTGTCACTGAATGTTATATACTGCATGGACTTTATGTGTCAAATAGTTTCCTTGGTAAACTTTTTTCAGGTAACTCAATGATTAAATAAACTGATTCCTTCTACTTCTCCCCGAGACTATTTGAACTGCCTGACATTAATTTTGACAATCCAGGTTAAAGGACTTCTGAAAGATAAGAAGTTGGAAACATTGGTCGATCCCGATCTGCAGGGCGAGTATGTTGAGGACCAGGTGGAGCAGCTGATCCAAGTGGCCTTACTTTGCACACAAGGCTCCCCAATGGAACGGCCGAAGATGTCAGAGGTAGTTAGGATGCTTGAAGGTGACGGCTTGGCCGAAAGATGGGAGGAGTGGCAGAAGGAGGAAATGTTTCGTCAAGACTTTAACAATATTCCCCACCCAAATGCTGGTTGGATTGTTGACTCTGCTTCCCACATCCCTCCAGATGAATTGTCCGGTCCGAGATGATCCTTTCATGGTTTCATTCGTAACATACGTATAGTATTCTCTTGGAGGCCCTTTTTGTATTTGGGACTGATATTGATCACATTTGTTCATATGATTTTTCTTTCTGTTCCTTTTCTTTTAATATCATGTCGGTTGATAATGTTGTGATTTCTATAGGGTTAACAAATGTCATTGTGGATAAAAATAGGTGCTAGCAAACAGGCCGGAAGGGCCATGGGAGCACCATAATTTGTCATATTATGTAATCCAAAACTAGTGAAGATTGTACACCAACAATTCCAATTCTATTTTCTTCATCAGAAGCTTGCTTTCTTCTGTCGGTGAAGCATTGCAATACAATTATTAAATTACAGTCGACATTCTAAAGGTATGTTTGGTATGGATTTATCAAGTGAATTAATTTTTTTTTAAAAAAGTGATTATATCTGAATTTATTTATTTATTTTGTATTAGAGATCTGTTTGGTTAACCCAACAATAAGATTGAATTAAAAACCAATTTAGTCAAACTTGAACATGATAAATACAACATAAAACAAACACTTCCAATAGAAGAGAGCAAGGCCCCACGCGGAAGAAATTGGATAGGGTTTTGGTCAATGCCAGTTGGCAGTCTTAATTGCCTTCTTCTTGTCCACAGGTAGCTCGGGTCACTGCCTAGTGATTATGATATTATCAAATTGTCACTCCCCCGGGTCAAAAAACCTTTCAATTCACTTGTGGAAAAAAATGTTCCTTGTGTGAGAGTTGACGAGTCAAGGCCAAGACACTCATATTTGAGTTCTCGTAAATCTCACCAAGGCCTGTATTAACCGAAGAAAATGTTGTTAATAAGATATTGGTATCATGAGCAAGACATTTGTTAAACAATATATTAAGTGAGCATGTCATATGTTAAACAATATATTAAGTGAGCATGTCATATGTTAAACAATATGGTATACCTAAGATATTAACCCATTCTCGGTAGGGTTGGTGATGTCTTAAGTGACCCGCAGTATAATACCGATGCCCTGAATATTATTGCATACCGTCATATATTAGCATCACAACCGAGTCCGACATTGAGTGGCCCACACTACTAGTAAAGCCATCCTGGTGACCCCATCCGAAAAATGGTGCGCAGGTCACAACCATTGGGGCTCTTGAGACTCCACAACCCAAATATGTGAAAAGACCTTATGTTAGATCTAATGCCGAGCTAAATCAAGCCTTAAGTCTTAATATGCTAAAAGTAGGCTTATTGCCTAACCATCGAACGTTTAAACAAAACAAGTCGAACATTTGGGCACAACAACGAACATTTGTCCAGGAGAGGATTGAATGTTCAGTGCTAGACAAAAACCTATTCCAAACCAAAATCTCTTTCAAATCTCATTCCGACGTGACCTAAAGTGTGGCGACTAGATTCAATACATTGCATTGTTTTCTTAACCAAGCCGACACAAAGGTTGGGAGATTGTACATTCATCAACTTGATAGACAATATCAAGGCCACACAATATAGCACGAACATGAACTCAATATCAGAGCTCCATAACACTGCTGCGGAAACATAAAAACATGAGAGAGAATACACACGTAACACATCAGAGATGATATAAGCATCAATGTGATTAACGCTTGACCATTGTATCTTTTACATACAAAAGAATGGCTATACAAACGGTGTCCCATACGACACAATGCCATATAGTCCAAATAGTCTAAAAGTGCAACAAAATATGTACAACACAAAAACGGTTTAGCCGATAGTCCGACGCTAGCATCTGGCATCCTATAGCCTCCGTCATAGTAGACTAGGTATAAGGCTACCAGATCGTTGTCGACATCTAAGTTATCGGCATCAACAACATTGTCTATGCAATTGTAGAGTTAACTACATTTGCATAGGTAGATTAATGAGTCTATAGTCTCAGTAAGTATAGGAATTACTGACTTTTGCATTAAGCTGACATTACACTTTCTACCTGAGTTTACAATAACAGCTACCTTACTTTAGCTTTTCTTTTAAAATATACTGCAACTAATAAAGTGAACAATGTAGCAATGAAAGCATTTCAAAATATATTACTCAGCTGTGAATGTATTTATATGAACCAATCTTCTGCTTAGAAATATATACATACAGACCCATTTAATATATATCCATGTGTACAACTTATAACCTAGCCATACTTGTATACATGTATTATGCAGCCCTTTGAGAACACATACATATAGGCATATCTAAGCAAGAAATATCATCAAGCATCATGACTAAACTAAACGCATATATAGGTATTCTACAACCTCCGAGAAGCACATACATACGGGCATATCTAAGCGAGAAACATCATCAAAATATCATATGCAATCCAAATGTAAAAGTATACATATACATTGTCTCATTCATCACATATACATATCGATACATCTAACAAGAAATCCATTAAAAAAAAAAAAAAAAACCAAACAAACAAAACAAAAAAAACTTGACATACATCATCATTCGTAACATGCTGGGAATCGTTGCACAGAATTGTTCGTTCATACCTGGGAACCTTTGCCCATTTGGTTTTCATAACTTTTCATTATCAACGTAACATACCAGGGAACCTTTGCCCAGTTCGTTTTCATTTCATTACGTTTACCTGGTCAAGCGTAACATACCTGGGAACCTTTGTCCAGTTGGTTTTAGTTTCACTTGTAACATACTCATGAGGGACTTGCTCGTAAAATCGTGAGAGAAACCTCTATCAAAACTGAAGAACCGTCAACCTTGCCATGATATCTTTTATAATTTGTTTCATTTCATATTTATGCATCGTGCTTCGTGCAATAAAGTTATAGTGTTCACGCTTCCATGTTCATGCATCATTCAATAATATATGCTTTCAATACTCTTTGCAAACATATCATAAACTCATGGAAAACATAGAAAGTAAGGCATAAAACACATATTGTTACAATATAGCTTCGACTCGAATCAAAAACATCAATATCATGTTTTGGCAACCATTTTAAAACCGTACTTTTATTTGGAAAGTAAAATACTTACAAAATACTTGATTATTAAAACCTTAAATGTAATATCACTCTCTATAACCAATATACTTACAACAATATGCTTAACCTGAGCTTGTGAAGAATCCCCTACACAAGCCTTGTAATGCACCACTGCATTTCACATTGCAATCACACATCATCAACCCATAACATTTTCTAACTCTAAACACCCCATAGGTGCAGAACTATCTCAAATGTCAACCTCTCATGGCAACTCATCGGGATCAAGGGTGTAACGACTCGCTTTTTACAAAAAGGCGTAAGTAATTATATCTGGATAATTACGTGTCATTAACCATTCAGAGACGATAAATCTCGCAGCGGAAAAATACGAAAATCTTTTTTTTTTCTTTTCGAACATCATGGACAATTCCCTTACAATACATTCAGAGTTTTGACTGAAATTCCAATAGAAATACATTAAAAGTTCTTTACACTAATTACAAAGAAACATGTGTCACATATGAAACGAAAGCATACATGGAAAGTTTACTAAATACAAGTAAATTCTTAAACATGTTACATACAAAACAGTATAAACATTAATAAGTACAAAGCACTGAAATCCTAACTACACAGCTTTAAATCTCTTAAGGTAGCAGTTAATCCAATCCATAATCTTTAGAACCTGCGCAAACATCTATGAGACGGTGGTTATAACCACAACCCCATAGTTCCATAAGTGAGCTAACTGTCATTCAACAACATCATGATTTATGCATTATTTAAGAAACAGAGATGACATAATGATTAAGTGACAGTTCTCTATGCAAAGTTTAAACAGTTGAACATAGTCATTTCACTCCTCTCGTTTAGAGCCGTCACCCGTCAATGCGCCTTATTTGAGACGTTCGACAACGTGTCTCCTACATTACATTTTGATTAGCTTATTTCCACACTAGCATAGTACGTTCCACGTCACTCCACTAGCACTTTGAGAGACATAGCAATCAATATGAATTATTGGGTTTTCGATTTCAGGCACTATTCCCATCCTAAACCATTGGGAGACGTAGCGCCCAATATTAATAGGTTAATTATTCACAATATGCAATAATTAGTCACACGCATCCAATTAAAATAAAACATAAACACAACACTATTAAAATCCAGTACTACCCTCAGTAAGTAATTTATACTAACAGCCCTTTTTTTGCAGTCTCAGTTCATCATCTGCATCAAATACATATACATGTGCATAGAAGGTCAATATCATTACTTTTATTAACTTATGCCTAAACATGAGCCCTATTCATTCATATATGCATACATAGAAGCAATTATCTTTGGAACATCATCTACATTAATTATTACTTAACATAACATGGTTAAGTTCCAATATTATTTTTCAACAATAATACCTAAACCCATTTTCTACAAAAATACTAACATTTCTGACAAAACCTAATCACTTTTAGAGAACATTAATCCAAGCACCAAATCAACAAACAAAAACATCTATTTTAAAACATATTGACTCTAACCATTATTTCAACCAACATATATTAGAAATCACAGCAAAACAGCATACTCAATTTCCACAATTAATTTCATATCACACCATATAACAACTCAACAACAACCTTTTTATATATATATTTTCCTATAAATTAGCATCTCAATATCCTAGAATAATATCCAAAATTACCCATAGTTAACACACAGTGAATTTACCCCCAAATAACTTAAACAACAAATATCATGCTTCACATGGATCCGGTCAACACATGATATATGACTTAACATCAAATGGACAAAGAATAATAAACACCCGAAACACTTCACACATGTCTTGAGATTTCTATTAATTAAAACAGAGGATCAAGGGACCCAAATACTCATAGCCAATTTTACACGCAATCATCCTAACAAAATTCTAACCACAAAACTCATTGCTAATTTTCAGGACATAGAACAAACCTTTACAGCCCATATACCCATCTACATACTCCTAAATTCAATCAAAGAAACTTTATCCAACATCAAACTCACACCATAATATGTCTATACGCCTAATCAGCCAACAATCCAGCAAACACCCTAATTTAGCCTACTCACACACTGCCCAGCCGAGACACACACAGAGGAAATCACAGCAACCACTCGGCCAAATCAGCATTTACACACACACACACACACCTAAAATTGTCAATAATTCTTAGCTTCCAAAATCTAGCCAACAATAGGTGAATCGGTTCAACCACAAAACATAGGAAATAGTTTCAACAGAAAATGGAGGGCTTCTAACTATAATCCAGCCGAGAATCATCAACCAACCAAATCACGGTACACGGGTACACAGTCAACCGAAACAGAGAACACCCACTGCCGACACACACACATCGCCGGAACAGGAACCATCATGCTATACACAAATCTGGCTAGCACAGTAAACACACCTAAAATCCCCATATCACAATATCTAATATTAGCCACAAAGAATCCAATACACCCAATATCTAGATATCATAGTAACCGGCCGAACCACTACCACAGTCCAACAAGAACAGGGAACACAACAATCAACCGGCTACACACATCAAAAATATCAAACCATAAATCATTACCCGAAACAAATCAAATGGGTTATAAGAAATTACCCTAAAAATTTCTTTAGAAAAACGACCAGAATTTCACCGGAAAAACTACCAAAAATCGCCGGAAATCAGCTCATGGAGAATCGGGTTTCTGGGTCTTTCGGGTTACGGGTCTCCCTCTCGCTGTCTCTGCTTCGGAAAGAACAAGGAAGAACAGAACGAAGGAAGAAGGAAGAAGAAGGAAGAAAGAGCCGGAAATAAAGAGGAAAAAGAGAAGGAAGAGGTGCGTTAAAACAAGGGGGTGAGTAACTGCAGCAATCTTCGCAGAGATGAGCCAGGTTGCTCAGTCATCAAATTAAATGATGATTTTATAAAATATCAATAGATATTTTAATTAACCTAAGATTAAATCCTATCTTAGGTAATTTAACTTAGGTTAATCTTTATATATTTATTTAAAATTTATTATTTACATTTTTACCATAAATATTTTTTATAGATATTTCTATATCAGATCTTTACCATTTTTATCTAACTCATTAGGGTATAATATAAGTCCGTTTTGAATCTAATTCGTTTCAGTATTAATATTATTATCTCAATAATATTTTAACATCGTAAATATATATATATATATATATATATTACACAATAATATTAAACACAGTAAATATTACATCATAATATTATCCATTAATATTGTTATATCAATTAGCCCACTAAATAATTCAGTTTGTCTATTAAATAGTCATGTAATATTATTAAAGTCTAATAATATCATTCTTTATTTATAAAATTACGATTTATAAATAATAAGACCAATGAATATTTATTTTCATAAATATCCATGTACTCCTTATTATTTATCTAAGATTAAAATATCATGTTTAAAGCTACGTATTTTATTAACAGCTAGACGTGATGTAATACCCTAGATTTTAAGACAGGACGCCTTAAATAGAATTTAAAACCCGAGGTGATCAATCGCTGGATCGACCACTTCTGCCGATCGATCGACTTATTTCTCTATCATCGCTCGATCGACTTGTCAATTGATAATCGCTCGATCGACTTTTAAATCGCTCGATCGACATTATTCTGATAATTGTATATTTATGTGCCATTTGTTCCAAAACCTAAATATTTGGTAAATTAATGGGAATAATAACATTCCTAATATTATTATATTTTGTAATAATATTATTGACATATAATATTATTTTAGCCTAATATTATTTAGTATAATAATATCATTAATGTAATAATGTTATTCAAAAATTAACATTATTTATGAAACGAACTGGACTCAAAACGAATTTAAAATTACACCCTAGTGAGTCATTAATGAAAAAGATTTTATATAAAGATACTCATGATTATTAATGATTTGTTTTTATTTAAAAAGGTAACTCTAGTTAATTTAACTAGATAAAAGTTAACCATAGGTTAACTAGATATTTTTAAGGTTAACTAAAGTTAGTCTAACTAAGGTAAATTTAACCATGAGTTAAATCCGATATTTTACTTTTAACTCGTGTTAATTTAACTGAAGTAAAAATTAACTATAGTCTATTACTTCTATAAATTAAACCCACTTCTCTTTCAACAAAATTTGCACCACTCAATTCACTAAGCTTTCCTTCTTTCCTCTCTTTATTTCTTCTTCCTTTCTCCTTCTTCTCTTTACTCATTCCTTGTCTTCTCCATCCAAGTCTCCGAAGAAGAGATGATCGTTGGGGAGAAAGGAGGATCAGGGAAAGAGATGAAAGGCAGAGAATAGAGCCAAAAAAAGGAAAGACCCGATTCTTTTTATTGTTCTTCTTTCTTTCCCCTTCTTTCTTCTTCTTTTCTGTTCTTCTTTCTTCTCCTTCTGTTCTGTTCTTTTCTGAAGCCGACTAAGGCAGAGAGATCAGAGAAGAGAGGGAGAGATTGTGAGAGGGGGAGAAGCCGAGAGAGAGAGAGAGAGAGAGAGAGAGAGAGAGAGAGAGACCAGAGTCGGGAGTGAAATCCGGTGGAGACCCGTCAAACCCGAAAGAGGCCCGACCCACCGACGAAACCCAGAGGCGCGATTCCGGCCGGTCCCAGTGACGATTTCCAGCCAATTTCTGATGGGTCAACTCCGGTGGAACGTGGGACACGATTTCCGGCGATTCTGGCCGAAATTCCGGCGGCTCCCAGTAGCGATTTCCGGCGATTCTGTCCAGAAATTCGGCGACTTCCAGGGGCAATTTTCCGGTGAAATTTCCGGTGGAATCAGAAGCTTTTCAGGTGAATTTCTCTAGCCTTAAATTCATGATGATTTCTTGTAATCTCTATTTGATTTATTGGGGTTTTCTGTTGTGTATTTGGATTAACCCGATTGTGTGTATTTTGGGTAGAACCTGTGTGTGTGTTTGGTATTTTTCCCTGTTTCGGTGATGATGGTTCTGATCATGGGAGTTTTGGTTGTTGTCCCTGTTCTGGTCAGTGGGTGTGCTTTTAGTGTGTATGGTGTTCCTCTGTTTTGCCACTCGGCTGATTAAGGGTGTGAGTGTTGATTATTTTAGTTGGTCTTTGAGAATGGAATTCATGGAAGTTGTGGTTATGGGTGATTTGGCAGATTCGGGTTCCTTGTACCCTTCCATGATCAATCATATTTATGAAGTTGTATGTTGGTTATGTCTAATTGTGGATATTCCTGTTAGAAGTTTATATACTAAAATATGTGTTGGTATTTTGGGGTGTTGACAGTTTTACGGTGCTCTAACCGAATGGGAGGCTGTTCTTGAAGTCTTGATGTGTGTATACCTTTGTTGTTGACCGATTTCTTGTGGATCCTCTATATGGATATGTTTGGGTTGGATTAATGGTATTTTTGGTGTATACCGTTCATGTGTTTAGTTGTGGGGATTATGAGTTATGATTTAGGAGTTAGCTAAGTTGAGTTGTGGCTTTTGTGAGTATCATATTTATGTTGGTTTGATGATTTTTAGCCAATTGCGTTAGATGAGGTTGGACCAATTTCTATATGCGTAGGTTTTAGCTATTAGGTGTTGTTTTGTTGCTATTATGCTTTGATATTGGGAAGTTTCGACAGTGTTGATGATTCGGCCAAAATGAATGCATGTTACACAATTGGGAGTAATTTGGTTAGGTCTAGAATCGGGTATTTTGGTAATTGTCTTATTAAAACATATTACGTTAAGTAGCTTTCCAACTAAAAAGATTAGGTACGAAGATAAGCCTATAATTAATATTTACAAGTAACGATGTTAACACTTTGTGTACAAATATATATTTATTGCAGAGAATAAGCTATTATGAGAACTGCACCAAAAGGCTGTAAGTATCTCTATACTTACTGAGGACGATGCTGGTTGATTTTTCTATAATATTATGTTTACTGTTTTATTTACTTGTTTGCGCATGTGATTTTGCATATTTTATTATTTCTAATAACCTGTCTAATAACAAGCTGTTGGATCAAGATCCACGGTGGGTATGCGAGGCTTCACATGAGTTCCAAGGTTCTCAGTGAATGAGGAAATACCTGAAAAGATTAATAAATACAAAAACTGGTGTACCAAGGTCACCAGGGAAACCAAGGTTTCCAGGAGCCAAGGCTCCCAAAGATTATAATTAAAAGTTAAGTGAGGAAACCAAGGTTTCAAATAACACGCTAACCATGCCAAGGCCAACAGAGTAGTGGAAAAAGGGAAATACCTAAAACTCTACATTTAAAACTATCACATTATTGCTTTATGGTTATGTTTATATTCAATATATGACTATGATTAGCTACCATGGTTCATATATTGCGCATAGACGTGATTATAAAGTTATTGCATTATGTTGCATATATTAAATAAACCAGCACTCATATTATTATTGGAAACAGTGGACTCACTTTAGTGTTTTGTGTTTTGTTTCTATATATATATACTGGTGCAGGTTTATAGACAAGGAATAAAGCTCAAGAGGTCTTAAAGCTAAGGACGCATAGTTGCATTTTGTTTATAGTTTTCTATGTTTATAACATTTTATGTTGACAAGATTGCTAATAATTTCCATGTATTCCCTTGTGTCACTGTTAACACATGTTTACATGTATTTGTTTAAACATTTTCTTTATGAACGTCTAGAGGTATTCCAGTTAGAAGCTCTGTCGTGTTATTTATTCCAAACCAGTTGGATACCTTTTTATTCCGCTGCCAAATCTTAACTCTGAAGAGGTTGTAGTAATGTCACGTGGAAATTCGAAAATTTTCACTTACGCCTTTTTGCAAAAGGCGGGGCGTTACACTTGAATATTGTTTCCTACAATATTAAGCCGTTCGAGTGTCGAGTCTTGTGGTTCGAACATCAATTCTAGACTTGTCTATTTTATTCAGTCTTAAATTCTAATTTAAGACATATTATTTAATTACTTAAAATCTGGAGCGTTACAAAGGGTTCTATTTGACACAGTATTAGCCAATAATGTCAACCTGTAGAGAAATTCTAGGTATAGACACTAAACCCTCAATCACAACACTTGGGTAAAATCTAGGTTCTAGTTCTTACCTTGAACATATCGATTTTCAGCACACAAACTTCCACCCCATAACTTAGCACCTCCCAATAGACAATAACCCTAGGGAAAATGAGTAATTAAGCATCACATGCAACAATGCAGCTCAAACGAGAAAAACTAGTATTTATGGATTTACCTGAAATCGATCAGCCAAAGTAGTGTTCTAGCACTGAGGATCGTGATTCCGATGTTAGATTTCGCTTTGATGGCCTCCAATGATCTCAATACTAGGGTTTGCGCAAACCCTAGGAAAGAAAATGTTAGTGTGTGGCGTGAGAGAGAAGAGAAATGATATAATTTTGCTTGAAAATCGAATTTCAGGTATTTATAGTCATCTTTGCAATTAGTCGTTCGTACGGATAAATTACTCGTTAGAATACCCCTCTCGTGAATTTCAAAAACATCCTATCAAACATGCCTCATTTGAATAGATAAATGAGCCCCATTCAAATGTGACAGAATAGCACTTGTTTAGACTAAAATCGAATGAAAATGGAATGAGACCCACTGTAGCTCATCGTTCAAATGAAAATGGAACGAGAATTGAACCAAAAATTCTGTAAGATGCTCGTTCGGATAGAAAGGGAACGGATATTGGGTTGGATGGTTCTCGAAGACTTTCTATTGTACATCACAATGGTCCGTTCCAACGGAAGACTTCCTGTTCGAATGAAAAACCACAAAAATCACTTTTTCTCTAAATCTTTTGAGTATTTTGTTTGTTTAATAATTTCATTTATCTTATCTACTTAATTTAATTAAAGTAAATCTTTTAATTCTTTTCTTGAGTGTTACATCCCTCTCTCCTTACAAAATTTTCGACCTCGAAATTATGGTAGCATGCTTATTGTACTTAAGAATCCACTTAGCAACCATAAAGCATACTTAATTTGTAATTTGAAATGTAATGTACCTAATTTTTCTAGATTAGGTGTAGATATTGGTTTCGCATATCCGACTCGAGTTCCCATGAAACTCTTCCATTCCATGATTTCGCCATAAGGCTTTCACAAGTGGTATGTCTTTTTCCTCAACTGTTGCTCTTTGTGGTCTAATATTTACACTGGGACCTCTTCATATATCAAGTTAGCTTTAATATCAAGAGGCTTGTAACTTACGATGTGCAATGGTTCGTGAACACACTTTCGTAACTGTGGAATAGGAATACATCATGTACTTCATCCAATCTAGGTGGCAATTCAACTTTATATGCCACTGGGCACACATGTCTCTTCGATTGAAATGGTCCAACATACCTTGGACTAAGCTTTCCCTTCTTGCCAAGATGCATTAAACCGCTCATCGGTGACACCTTGAGATACACAAGGTCACTAACTTCAAATTCAACCTTGCAGCGATGCTTATCCCCATAACTTTTCTGTCTACTTTGGGCCGTGAGCATCAACTTCAAGATGAGTGCAACCTTCTCCTTTTGTCATGTATCATCTCTAGTCCAAGCAATTTCCTTTCTCCAACTTTTTCCCACTACAAGGGCAACCTACACTTATGCCCATACAATGCTTCATATGGTGTCATGCCAAAAGTTGCTTGAAAACTATTGTTGTAGGCAAACTCAACTAAAGGCATATATCGAATCCAACTACCTTTAAAGTTGAGTACACACAACCTTAGCATATCCTCGAGTGTTTGAATGGTCCTCTTAGACTGGCCTTCAATTTGCGAATGGTAAGACGTGCAAAATTAAGCTTGGTTCCCATTGCTACGTGTAGCCTCTTCCAAAACTTCGATATAAACCGAGCATCTCGGTCCGAGACTATGGAAATACGCATTCCATGTAACCTTACTATTTCCCATACATGTAACTTTGCCATCTTCCCCATAGAATCTGGGATCTTGAATGGAAGGAAATGAGAACTCCTTGTGAGCCTATCGATGATCACCCATATAGCATCTTGTCCACTAGGTGCTTTAGGTAAACCAACGAAAAAGTCCATCGCAATTTGATCTCATTTCTACATTAGTACTTCAAGAGGCTGAAGTTGCTCTGCAGGTTGTTGATGTTCAACTTTCATAAGTTGGCACGAAGGACATTGTGCACACTATGCTTCATGCCACGCCACCAAAACTTCTTCTTCAAGTCCTAGTACATTAGAGTTGTTCCTTCAATTCTCTTAACTCCGTTGGAGCCATATGATAAGGTGTCTTTTGAATAGGCTGAGTCCCCAACATTAGTTCAATGGTGAACTCAATTTCAAGGTCCAGAGGTAATCTTGTAACCTTTCCGAATACATACGGATAGTGGCGTACAACCGGAATGTCTTCCAACTTTGACTCAACTTCTGGCTTAGCCACAACATAAGCCAAGTACGCTTGAGTGCCCTCTTTAACACTCTCATTGCTTGAACTGCAAATAGGAGTGGCGGAGTAGCTCGAACTCGAGACCCGCAGAACTTGAACTCCTCAACACAATAAAGTCGGAATGTCACTTCTTTCTTCTGACAATCCATACTAGCTCCATACTTCGGCAATCAATCCATTCCCAGAATGACATCGAAGCCAAGCATACCACCAAACACCTCTAATTTTGCTGGCAAAGTCCTCCCTCCTATAACAATAGGGCAATTCTTTGCATAATTTCTATAAGTCACAGCATCACCAACAAGAATGGCCACGTATATGTTTTCCTCAAATAGTTTCGTGTTCAAGTTACACAACTTTACATATGTAGATGAGATGAATGACTGAGTTAGCATTCGAATCAAACAAGTTGCAAGCAAGGTGATGTGGTGTGGAGTCAATAATAAATTAAACCACTCGCAATAGAACCAACATTTGCAAGATAGGGTCTATGTAAGGGTGTCGAACCTCAAGGACTACTGGTTTGGTTGTTAAGTAGTAGATTAACTCTAATCTAATTCAGAAAAGAAGTTTAATTTTTGGTTTTATAATAAAAACTAAATAAAAACATAAAAGTAAAGATAAGATAATATGGAGAAGTTATAGGGGATTGACTTCACCACTGACCTCATAATAATGATAAATTGCATTTAACATGAGAATTTCACTTATATGAATGATATGACTCGTCTATGTTTGTCAAGCACCCAACAATGTCGTTAAGAAATTTCTTTTATTAAGAAATAAGCATAGCTCATATTTCGGTAAAATGTATGAATGCTCTACCTAAACTAGGGTATAGAACAATTCATATTTCCTAGGCATGGGATATCAAATCTTCTAATTAGCATACGCGCAATCAAGGAATAAGCATAACTCATCGTTAGGCAGCATAAATTGATTTACCTAAATTAAACAAACTAAGGTGTAAAATAATTTATTCTTCCTAGGCATGGCCTACCAAACCCTCTTGAATTGTGTCCATTTATATTGTTGTAAAACCATTGTTCACATAATCACAGAAAACATGAACGTTGAATTCAATCAAGATAAACAATTTTCTAAAACAAGATAAAAAGGTTTATCAAAATTTAATATAAACAACCATCATTCATATTCATAGAATTCCCAAAGAAAAACACAATTACACCATTATTACTTCGGAGAGGGCTACATCAATACCCTATGAAGGATTTAGCCTCTCATGGAGATGCTGGAAATCGCCTTTGTTGAAGATAATTTCATTCTAAGAAGCTACTGGAAAATAAGAACTCTTTTGTCCAAACCCTAGCCACTAATCCTATTGATTTCTATTCTCTAAAATGTTGTGTGTATGATGCATCAATAGAAGGTGTATTTATAGAGTACAATAGAAACCCTAGTTGATTTCATGGTTGTCTAGGAATTCTAGTCCAAGTAGGAGAAGGAAAAGATCTTTACTTTTCTGGTTTTACGCTACTGCCAGTTCTGCCACCTTCGATTGCGCTCGAGACCTTTGGGTGTGCACTTGAGCTCAATTATACTCGAGCCTAGTTCCTTCTACGCTCGAGTGGGATGGTCTTGTGCTCGAGCCAGTTTAGGTGAGCTCGAGCGTGTCTGGCAATGCAGAATGCTGAATTGAGTCTTGTGATGGATTTTAGCCTCTAAGTCCAGAGAATTGCTTGTGCTTTTTCCTTGGCTCTTGAGAGTACTACTAGCATAAAAAAACGTGCAAAACATCATATTACAATAAGACTAAGAGGCTAACATTTGCGAGTTAAGGGCTTGAATGTGCAACATTCAATGCTCATCACAAGGCTACCAAATAGAGGAATGGTACCTATAACGACATCTATACTGTTCTCTTCAACTCTGGCATTGCCCTATGTGAGCAAATAAATCATAGCTTGAGCATGCTGTCTAGGCTTAAAACTGCCTCCCTAAAACCTTTGACTCCCAATAGTCGTTGATGGGCAATTCCTGATGTAATTGCCCGACTTACCACATCTATAGCAGACTCCCAACCCAAGCTTGCATACTTGAAAATGTTGCTTCCCACACTTATTGCACTGTGGGGCTCCTCGACTCCCATGGCTTATGGGAACATTCCTCTTCCAAGCTGATCCAAAACTACTCCTTACTGCTTGTCTCTTTGAGAGAGGAGCTCATTAGGACATCAATCGCTTCCTCTGCATGTAATTGGTTGCTGTTTCCTTAATCCCTTTCTCGACTATAGTGGTTGTGTGCATCATTTTGAAGTAGTCCGCATTCTCAAGGAAAGCGATTCTTTCTCTGATTTGCGGTGACAAGCCATCGTGAAACCTTTCAGTTTTGGACTCCTCATCGAGGATGAGTTTTGGAGCAAACCTTGACAACTTCATATATTTAGCCAAGTACTACTCGACTATCATATTTCCCTGCTTGAGGTCTTGGAAATCTCTAGCACACTGTTGTCGTTGGGCTTGGGGAAAGAACCGATCATTAAACTCTCGCTTGAACTAGTCCCATGTAATTTGGACACTTGGACCCAACTCTGCTGCTACAATTACTTTCTTAGCCTTCCACCGGTACTAAGCTTCCCCTACCAACTTCAGCCCTGCATAATTAACTGTTTTCTCATCAATACACTTTAGCGCTTTCATAAGATCCTAAAGGCTAGTGATCCAATGCTCGGTTGCTATGGGGTCTTCACCACCCTCAAGCACAGTAGAATTGTTCCTGAAGAAATTTGCCGACGAGCACCCTACCATTTCTTCACAGTCCCTTTGGTGGGAAGTGCAGCCATCATAGTAGTCATGAATTGTGTACCCGTTGCCGAAAATTGTGCCGCATCAAGGGCATTTGGCTACGGCGGAGGAAAAAGAGGTGGTGGAGGAGCATCCTCACCCTCGCCCACGTGCTACACCATTTTTGTTGAGGATCCTCTTGCACATTTGAAACAAAATTCATATCAAAGTTCGCAATAGAAAAAAGCGATCCACAGAGCTTTGAACTTCAACAGAAAACATGGCTAGATTGTTTTTCAAGACAAAGTTAGTGTAACGTCCAAGATATTAATTTAGATCTTAAAACATAAATTAGATTAATTAAGGGAATAATTTGGCTAAGTATAGAGAAAGAACACTTAGAAATCGTTTAAACTTGAGTTCACTACGTTGGGTGTCCGAACGGACCATTTCATGTCCAGACAGGTCAGACAGTAGGGTCCTATTTGCTGTTGTGTCCGGACAGCTTGCAGATGGGGTTGGCCGAGAATTCTTGATTCATGCACCTCAAGATGAGACATCTTAGGTGTCCAAATGGCGCGACCCAAGCGTCTGATGCGCGATTTCACACACACACATGTCCGGACATGCCTTGATAGAAATTGGTTGAAAGCAATTTCAGCTCACTTTCTCTCATCTCTCTCACAAAATTCTCCATTCGCTCACATAGGGTTTGCCCATAGACCCTAGATTTTAGCATTTTGAAGCCTCCAAATGTGAATCTGACACCGAAAACGTGATCCTCAGTAAAAAAACTATTTTTTTTTTCACTAAAAGATTTGAGGTAAATCCACAAAGCCTAACTTTTCTTGGATTTGTGTAGATTTTGAGAGTTTGAGCTTGATCTCTCAATTTTCTATAGGTATTTGATATTTTGTGGAGTTCTAGATCATTTCCAAGCATTGGATTTCACTTTAGGTGAGAAATCATGGTAAGACCCAAAATCCTAGTTTTGATTAAGTGTTTAAGTTGTGATTTTTAATGTCTAACCCTAAGACCTTATTGGTTAGTAATGTTAGTCTTTGGGTTGTCAAATCAAACCAAAAAAATTCCATGGGTTTCCATGGGTTGTGGCTCTTGGAAAGAAATCAAGAACCAAAGTGGGATGTGGAGTTAGAAGTGTGTTGAGTTAGTTTTAATTTGTCTTTGCAATGTATTGTACAGTGGTACCTTGTGTGGAAAATTCCTTCCTTCCTAAGCCGTAAATCAAGAAGCCAAAGTAAGTATTTAACTCACTGAGAAAAGATACTACTTTTAGCAATTTTTGAGATATGTTAAAATTCTATGTTTGTGACAACTCAAGCCAATGATATTTTGGGATATCATATGGATTATGAATGCTTTCAATATCTTGAAGTATGTTAAGACATGAATTTGATGATGATTTATGAGTTTTAAAGTGTGATATGGAAATAGAGAATTGTGATAAGATTTATAGATTTCATGATGTTTTTGAAAGTGACATAAGAAGTATGGGATACATATGAGGATGATGAATATGTGAAATGATGAGATGAGCATAGCATGGAATGAAATCATGAATGCTAAACTTAAGATCGGTTTGGTTAAACTCCATTCGGCACTCAAGTGTAAGACCAATTGGGTTGAAGTCCCTTTGGCAACAGAAACAAAACTATGAGAAACATATGAAAGACAAGCATGGCATGATGTATGACATGATTTACGATTTATGATGGTTTTTCATGACTAGATGTAGTAATATGCATATGTGTTTGAATGGAACAGAGCATATATATATTGTTACAGTTGGATTGCATAGAATGATTTGTGTGGAATTTCATGCTAGACGTATCTATATACCTATGAGTTTAAATGGAATAGAGCATATGTATATCATTACGGCTAGATTGCATATGATGATTTATATGTGATGTTATGTTTAGATCTATTTGTATGCTTCAATTTTTCGAAGGTTTGGAAAGCTTGTATACAAGTATAGTTGAGATATGATTTCATATGTTTATTGCTTAGATGTATTCATATGCTTGTATTTCCTGAAGGTTTGTAAAGCTTGTAGATGAGTATTGCTAAGACATATGATATATATATATATATATATATATATATATATATATATATATATATATATATATATATATATATATATATATAGTTTGTGGTAGATGGGTTTATATATATGTGCTACCAAGTGGGAGATTGAAATACATATATATATTCACAGCTATATAGTATGATTTCATTTGCTTATCTGATGCCAGTGTTTAATTTATCAACTATGAAATATTTTAAGAAAAGAAATGGTTTACTACGAGTAGCTATTATTTCAAACATATGGTAAAAGAACTAAATGCCGACTCATTGCAAAACTTTGTGAGTTTTACACTACTAAGACTGTGGACTCATTAATCCACCTATGCAAACGTGGCAACCACTATGATCATGTAGATGATGTTGTTTTGGCTGCAAGTACCAAGACAACGATGAGGACCCTGTGGTGTTTTATTTGGGACACTACTACTGAAGCTCTTCATGACGGTTGTATGTGTTGGACTTATGGATAATCCATCTTTTGTATAGACATTTTCTACATGGCACGTGTTGCATGTGACACCCTTTTTTGTATAGTCATTATTTTGTTATGTAATTAATACATTGATAAGCTTTAAATGCATAGATAGTCAAATGGCTCTAATGTTGTGATTACTCTTTTAATTAATGAAATTAGTAATCCACTATTAGGTGTATTATCTTTCATGTGGTAGGTTCATATTATGGGATGTGTTTATGTTATGTTGATTCATGCATAAATGCCATGCCACTGCGATGATCCATTTTGTATATATATAAAGAGCAGTTAGCTCCAAGGGTCATTAGGAAAGTAGAGTCTAGAGTTGTGTTAGAGTCTAAGTGTGACACCAGAGCCTTAGGATTCTAAAAGCTTATAATAAAGACTTAAGACATGAAAATTTTGAAAAATAAAATAATGATTTCTAAATAACCAAGTGTGTGTTTGTGTGCAACAAAATATCTTAAATGCAGAATTTAAAGAAGACAAGATATTTATTGACGAAGTGGAAACTCTGTGAAGAAAAAAACCACTTCAGGGCAGCCAAACCCAGGAAATCCACTATCCAAAGACAAAGAAAGTTACGAAGCACTCGTACTCACAAAACTCATTGCAGTAGTCATAACTTTAACTATAACACGAAGCTCATCGTGAACGCTTCCCAATTAAGTCTCCTACTCGAAGGGGTCTTTGATGGAATCTTTTACCTTAGGGCTGACCCCTAAGATAGACTTCACACAACCAAGGAGCACACACCGGCAACAGCTTGAGAGCTAGTGGATCTTCAATTCTCCCCAAACACCCTCTCAAAGCTAAGAGAATTCAATACCGAATTCTGTACATAATACATGCCTAGAGCCCTCTTTATATAGGCTTTGCAAATCCTTTTTCAATTCAAATTCGGAGTCTCTGGCACGCATGTCCGAACGGCAGTCTTAGGTGTCCGGATGGTCAACTGTTTTCGTGTCTGAAAAGGAATTCTGAAATTTCTTGAATTTCTATCGGCCGTCTGGACGGTGGGCCTTCCGGACGTTTCTATTTACCATCCAGACATTCGAGTTGTAGGATTTTTTCTTAGCTTTCCAACGACACCAATTTTGTCTCAATCCGATTTTGGAGCAAAGAGCTATTATAAAAACACTGAGACATGTGCAGAAATCTTCCTGGAAACCTGAAAAGCGTCCAGACGGTGTTGCCCTTCCTTCCAGACGGTTGCTGTTTCCCGATCCGTGTTTGAACATGAAATCCAATTTCTACTCGGATTCTGAATAGCTTGACCTAGTGTCCGGATAGTGTTGCCCTAACGTCCGGACGTTCTTCAACACTGAAGCTTCTAGACACTGCGGGGCGTCCAGAAGCCTTCAAAGACCCGTCCGGACGGTTGCACAGGAACCGGCTGTTCTAACTTGGAAATTGTATGGAATCTTCATGGACATCTTCTTAGAAACTTGTGACCATACACACATAGCATGAAATGAGACACTGTCTATATTCTTTGAAGACTCTGAAGAGAAACAATAATCCTGTTAAAAAGTAACCGTTACATAAAGTTTTATTGTCAACCAGAATGTTGCCAATATAAAATACTAACAAATTTTAATAGGAATTTTGTTTTGCTCATTGTAGTGCATTTGATATAATTTATGTTAGTTTAGGTGGCACCGCTTCCACTTTCACATTGGTAGGCTAACTTCAATGTGATTGCTCAGAGCTATGCCACCTAGACAAAGACTACTACTACAGCTTGAGGATGAGGAATCGGTGAACGAAGGGGATGGCGATACACCACCTCCACCACCATTCAACATGCCTAATATGGCCCAGTTTTGGGCTAATGCTACACAATTCATGACAACCATGATGGCTGCCATGACGCTACAAGGAGATCACAATGATAAGGTCGATTGTTCATAGGCCAACTTCTTCAGACACAACTCACTTGTGTTTGATGGAAGCGAAAGGCCTTTAGCAGCTGACAATTGGATCACAAATTTTCAAGACCTTGGTAATGTGCTTAGGTGCACTGATAGCTAGAAGGTCGACTATGCAGGGTTAAAGCTTGATGGGAAGCTAAGTTCTAGTGGAAGGCCAGAAAAATACTTATAGCTGAGGAGTTGGGTCATGGTGTCCTAATCTTTTGGGAACGATTTAAAGGGGAGTTCAATAATCGATTCTTCCTTCGGGCACAGTGACAACAATGTGCTCCAGACTTCCAAGATCTGAAACAAAGGAACATGTCAGTCAAGCAATATTCGGCTGAGTTCCTGAAATTGTCGAGGTATGCCCCACACCTCATCCCTGATAAAGAAACTAAAGTCAAAAGGTTATGTGATGGCTTGTCACCACATTAAAGAGAGGAATGCTTTCTTCGAAATCACAAACTACTTCAAGATGGTGCACATTGCCACCATTGCAGAGAAATGTATTAGGGAAGCGTTTGCTGACTACGTGAATAGGATGCAGTCAATGTCAATGGGAGCCTCTCCTCCTCCACCTCCGTCAAAGAGACAGTCTTCAGGTAGAAGCTCTGGATCATCGGTGAGAAGAAGTGCACCCATGAGCCGCGTGAGCTATAATGCCCCCATTGTAGCAAGTGTGGGAAGTCACACTTTGGTAAGTGCAGGTCGGGTTCTGGAACTTGTTTTTGATATGGCAAAGCTGGCCACTTCATCAAGGATTGTCCCCAAGCGGTTACTAGAACTTAGGGATCTCAGGTGAGCAATAATTAGTTTAGGCAACAATGATGAGGGTGTACTCACTCACTCTAAACAATGATGAAGTTGTGGAAAATGCTACTGACGTAGTTACAGGTACTATTCCTTTGTTCGGTACGCCAGCTTATATCTTGTTTGATTCGGGCTCTACCCATTCAGTTATATTGTCTACTTATGTGAAGATGTGTTGTTTGAGTACTGAACCACTATAACAGAACATCTGTGTGGCCACTCCGGTTGGTAACGTACTAACGTGTAGGAAATGTGTAGGAAATTGTCCCATTGTTGCAGAATGAAGAAATCTACCAATAAAGTTAGCAGTGTTTAGCATGCTCGGCTTTGATGTCATTCTGGGAATGGATTGGCTATCAAAGTATGGAGCAAATATTGATTGTTGAAAGAAGGAAGTCACATTTCGACTCCACGGCATAGAAGAGTTTAAGTTTTGCGGGTCTTGTGTTCGAGCTACTCCCCAGCTCCTCTTCGTAGTTCAAGCAAGGAAGTGTGTTAAAGAGAGTGCACAAGCATATTTGGCCAATGTTTTGACCAAGCCTGAAGTTGAGTCGAAACTTGAGAGCATTCTGATATAATGTCACTTCCCGAATGTCTTCGCAGAAGTCACAAGATTGCCTCCAGATCGGGAAATTGAGTTCACCATTGATTTGGTACCAGGAACCCAGCCTATTCACAAGGCACCATACCGTATGGCTCCTACATAGTTGAGAGAGTTGAATGAGCAACTTCAAGATTTGCTAGATCAGAGATTTATCTGCCCAAGTGTGTCACCGTGGGGAGCGCCGGTATTGTTTGTGAAGAAGAAGGACGGGTCTATGCGGTTGTGCATAGACTACCATGAATTGAATTGGGTGACAATCAAGAACAAGTATCCCTTACCAAGGATCGGCAACTTGTTCGATCAACTCAAGGGATCTTCGGTATTCTTGAAGATTGATCTTCTTTTAGGATATCATCAACTCAAGATGAGAGAAAAAGATGTTCCGAAGATAGCAATCCAAACACAGTATGGCCACTATGAATTTTTTACGATGCCATTCGGGTTGACTAATACACCATCGGCATTCATGGACTTAATGAATCGGGTATTCCATGAGTACTTGGATTCTTTTGTGGTTGTTCATCGATGACATATTAGTCTACTCGACTAACCATGTCGAACATGAAGAGCAATTGAAGACAGTGATGGAAGTACTAATGGAAAAGAAGTTGTTTGCCAAACTCAAGAAATGTGAGTTTTGGTTGGAAGAGTGCCATTCCTGGGTCATGTTATGAACAAGAATGGACTTGCAGTTGATCCAGCAAAGGTGAAGGTTGTGGTTGAGTAACTACTAGCGAATGTTCGGGTACATCTTAGTACTAATTAAGCAACAATAAACATACTTATATAGTTTTAAACAGATTGTAAACTATTCCATTCCCT
This sequence comes from Alnus glutinosa, assembly GCF_958979055.1. Classification (NCBI taxonomy): domain Eukaryota; kingdom Viridiplantae; phylum Streptophyta; class Magnoliopsida; order Fagales; family Betulaceae; genus Alnus; species Alnus glutinosa. The sequence goes on along the minus strand of NC_084896.1, from coordinate 14,857,723 downwards.
ATTTATAAACATGGACAACATTAAGACTAAGCTTATATAACCTATAGCTCTGGTATAGATTCTAACTTACAACTAGATCCTAATTACCTCAACTCCAATAAGATCCATTTCCTAAGGTCCTCAAAGTCAATTGCTCTGATACCAACTTGTTGCGCCCCAGCTTTCTAAACAAGCCGTAAGTGTAATTATCAAAATTTACATGGAACACTACTACATAAAATAGCAGCAGACTTTTTTTAAATATATATATATATATATATATATATATATATATATATATATATATATATGTATAATATTAGAGTTTCCTCATAAATATAATTGTACTATAGCATCTAAAAAACTTCACATATTATATATATCAACAACTAAGAACTTAGTTTACCCAAAACTGCCACAGACAGCAGGCTACATCCTTTACAATGTTATTAACAAAACACTGTAGAGCAAAAGTTGCCATAAGTGACATACTAAAATACACACATCTAAAACTACTAGTATTTCCACTATTAACATTAACTACACTAATTCTTCCAAAAACTGAGGCCTCTCGTCAGCCTCTTTGGTCATAAATCGAACATTCGTAGAGGTCCACTTCTTTTTCTTCTTCCTCTTTGTTAGTATTTTATGTTGGCTACATTTTGGATAACAAAATAACTTTATGTAATTGTTTCTTTTTAAACAGGATTATCGGTCTTGTTCAGAATCTTCTAGTTTTATGGATAGTGTTTATTTCAAGCCATGTGCCTTGACACAAGTTTCTAGAAGATGTTCATGAAGATTCTATGCAAATTCCAAGTCAACTAGCCGGTTCTTGTGCAACCGTCTGGACGAGCCTTTGAAGGCGTCCGGACGCCCCGTAATGTCTAGAAGCTTCAGTGTTGAAGACGTCCGGATGTCAGGGCAACACCGTCCGGATGCTAGGTCAAGCTTCTCCAATTTCTATTCGGAGTTGCATTTTAGTCGACACTATTTAGGCAGTTTATGCAAGATGTCCGGATGATGTGGCAACTCGTCCGGACGATATCCAGCATTCCAGAATATTTTGGGTTTCCTTTACAAGCGCAAAAAGGAGTTACAGCGAAGACCGTCCAGACGTGGTCCTGTTTTGGGAAGAATTGCGTTATTCTGGAAAGACGGTCGCAGAAGACCGTCCGACTGAGGCTATCTTCCGTCCGGATGCTCCATAGCCAGAGTCCGAATTTATCTAGAATTAAGTTTTTTGAAACCTATATAAAGAGGGCTTTAGGCTTGTTATTTGTAAGAATTCAATATAGAATTCCATAGTGCTTAAAGAGGGTGTTTAGGGAGAATTGAAGATCTGCTAGCTCTTTAGGCATTGCCAGTGTGTGCTACCTTTGTTCGTGTAAAGTTTATCTTAGGGGTCGACCTTAAGGTAAAGGACTTCATCAAAGACCCCTTTAAGTAGGAGACTTGGTTGGGAAGCGTTCACGATGGGCTTCGTGTTATAGTTAAAGATATGACTATTGCAATAGGCTTTATGAGTACGAGTGCTTTGTAACTTGCTTTATCTTTGGATAGTGAATTTTCTGAGTTTGGCTGCTCCGGAGTGGTTTTTCTCTTCACAGAGTTTCCACTTCGTCAACAAATATCTTGTCTCTTTTATTTTCATACTTTAGATATTTTGTTGCACACAAACACACACTTGGTTGTTTAGAAGTCATATTTTATTTTCAATTGGTATCAGAGCCTGGTACACTCTGTTTAAGATTTAATTCTTGAATGTGATCTTTTATTGACTTCTATTTTTTTTGTCTATCTTGTTATGGAAAAAGGTGAACTCCAAAGAATGTGTGACAAATTGTTTGAACAGTTTGAAAGTTGTAAAACTTCTAGCATAGATCATCTTCAAAGACTTGAAAGTTTTGAAAAAGAAAAAGATGTGTTTATGAAAAAAATTAAGTCTTTAGAAGATGCTCTAATGCACTCAAAACTGCCTTTGGAAAAACCTTGTGATTATGTTATGAGTAATGATGATGCTACATCTTCTTCACATGTTGTGCCTATTCATAGAACTATGTTTGTCAAACCTGGCATGTCTACTCATCATCCTCATACTTCTAGTGGGAATAAAGGTAAAAAGGTACAATTCTATCCCTATCTGTCATCATTGTGGTATTAATGGTCATACTCGTCCTAACTGCTTTCAATTACGCTCTCAAAAGCCATGGGATAAAAAGCATGTACCTAGGGATGATGAGCTTGGTATTAGAAATCAAGTCAATAATTTATGTGATCAAGTTAAGCTCATTAGTAAAAAATTAGAAAGTCCTACCCCTCATGAGAAAAATTATGTCATGTCTAAAAAGGGAAAGATTACCTCTAAGCAAGTTTGGATTAAGAAAAGTGACAATCTTTGTTTAGTTGCTCATACTGCTTTAAAAGTCCTAGATACTTGCTTGTGGTATTTGGATTGTGCTTGCTCCAAACATATGACAGGTGACAGGTGACAGGGCACTTCTCAAAGATATTCAAATGGGTAAAGGAGGAAGAATTACCTTTGGAGATGGTAGTTAGGCCAAGGTAATTGGCAAAGGACAGATTGACATTCTAGGGCTAGGAGTATCTCAAAAAGCCTTATATGTGGAGGGTCTTAAGGCAAATCTCCTCAGCATCAGTCAATTTTGTGATGATGACTTGGTTGTCCAATTCTCTGAAAAGGAATGCAACATCTTTAACAACAATGGAAAGTGGCTAATGGGAGGAGAAAGGACTAGTGACAACTGTTATGGCCTTCCGGGTCTCTCCTCAGATTCTCAGATCATCTGTAATAAAGCTACCATTGATGACAGTGAGCTATGGCATCAACGTTTGGGTCATCTAAACTTCGCTGACATGCTCAAGATTGCAAGCAAGAAAATTGTCAAAGATCTTCCTAAAATGAAAAACACTGGAAAAGGAGTTTGCGGTCCATGCCAGCTAGGAAAACAGACTCGTGTTGCTATTAAGAAAATGTCAGGTATTCTTACTTCACGTAATTTAGAATTGCTGCATATGGATCTCATGGGTCCTACCTAAACCTCTAGTCTCGATGGGAGGAAATATATTCTGGTTATTGTAGATGACTATTCACAGAACACTTGGGCTCTTCTTCTTCAGGAAAAGTTTGATGCTTTTGAAGCCGCTTAGCATTTGTTCAAAAAAAATCCAGATAGAGCAAGATTGTCCCATCATGAGGATCCGCAATGATCATGATAGAGAGTTTGAGAATGCTCGGTTTCAAGAATACTGTTGCTCTTATGGCATTCAGCAGGAGTTTTCCTCTCCAATTACTCCTCAACAGAATGGGGTTGTGGAGCGGAAAAACAGAGTTTTACAGGAGATGGCTCGAGTGATGATTCATTCTAAAAATCTTGCTCAACATTTTTTGGGAGAAGCTGTCAACACTACATGTCATATCATCAATAGAGTCCATCTGAGGCCAGAGACTAGCAAGACTCCCTACGAGATTTAGCAAGTTAAGAAACCCACTGTTAAGTACTTTCGGGTTTTTGGTAGTAAATGCTATATTCTACGAGACAGGGAAAATCTAGGAAAGTTTGATCCCAAGAGTGATGAAGGCATATTTTTAGGATATTCCACTAACAGTCGTGCCTACAGGGTCTATAACACCAGAACAGAAACAGTGATGGAGTCCATTAATGTGGTCATTGATGATGATAATAGGGCACATAGCAAAGGGGAGATTCCTCAGTCCACCCAAGAGGCACTATCTTCTCCCACAGATGATGTGAGCAAGCCTTCCTCTTCAGCAGTTGATCATATATCTATTCCTCATGTCTCTCCTACATCAGTAAATGTTCCTCCTGACTCAACTAATGATGTGTCTACTGAGGAAATTGATCCTACATCAGATCAAGATCCAAAGCCGATAAATCCTCTGAAAGAGCCAGCCTCTTGGGTCAAGCTCAATCATCCTTCAAGGCAGTTTCTTGGGAATATCAATGAAGGTAGACAATTGAGAAGCAGAATAATCAACCCTTCTAATGAGGTTGCTAATCAAGTGACTTACAATTGCTATCTGGCTCTATTCGAACCGAAGAAAGTGGATGAAGCTTTACAAGATGACAACTGGTTTACTGCTATGCATGATGAGTTACATCAGTTCACTCGTAACGATGTTTGGACTCTAGTTCCCAAACCGTCTGATCACAATATTATCGGCACAAAGTGGATTTTCAAGAACAAATCATACGAACATGGCACGATGATCCGAAATAAAGCACGACTTGTTGGTCAAGGGTATACTCAAATTGACGGGGTAGATTTTGACGAAACCTTTGCCCCAGTTTCCCGCCTTGAATCCATCAGAATTCTGCTCTCTATATCTTGTCATCTTGGCTTCAAGCTTTACCAGATGGATGTTAATAGTGCCTTTATGAATGGTATTCTTCAGGAAGAAGTTTATGTGGAGCAACCGAAAGGATTTCTTGATCCTCATTATCCTCAACATGTCTACAAGCTGAAGAAAGCCTTGTATGGTCTCAAGCAAGCTCCACAGGCATGGTATGAGAGATTTACCACTTATCTTCTGGAGAAAGGGTTCACAAGAGGACAGGTAGATCAGACTCTCTTTATCAGAAATCAAGGGAATCACAAACTCATTGCTCAAATCTATGTGGATAAAATCATCTTCGGAGCAACCTCAGATTCTCAAGCTCATGAGTTTGCTGAAGAAATGAAACAAGAATTTGAGATGAGTATGATAGGTGAGTTAACCTATTTTCTAGGGATGGAAGTCTGAAAAATTGAAATGACTTCTAAAAGTAAAGTGTGTGCATAAGTGTCAACAAAAATTAAAGTACAGCGGAAAGTAAATGACATAGATATTTTTGTTGACGAAGTGGAAACTCAGTTAAGAGAAAAACCACTCCGGGGCAGCCAAACCCAAGAATTCCACTATTCAGAAGACGAAGTTAGATACAAGACAATAACACTCACATGTACTGATGCAGTGGTCGTACCTTGATCTCTGACGTGTAACCCAACACGAACGCTTCCCAACCAGGTTCACCTACCTGAAGGGGTCTTCAATGGAACTCCTTACCTTAGAGCCGACCTCTAAGATAGACTTCGGTTTGCAGCACAGCACACTTGAAAAACAGCTTCAGAGGAGATATCACGTCTCTGAGCTCTAATGGAATTCACACCAAATTCTTGCAGCTCTAAATGCCCAAGGACCCCTATTTATAGGCTGGGGGTCAGAATGGGCGTCAGGCAAATTTTGCCTGGGACCCGTCCAGACGGTGGACCATGGCCATCTAAACGGACAATTGTGCGACAGGATTTTTCTGAGATTTTGCGGAGAAATCTTTCCTGTATAAGAACATCGTCCGGACGTGATGGCTCGATCGTCCGGACGGACAGACATCCACTGCAAGTAATTTCCAAAACAGGCTTTGCGCGTCCGGACCATGGGGCAGGAGTGTCCGGACGGCTAAACTTCAACACGCAATTTCCATATCTGATGCGCGTGCGTCCGGACCATGAGAGGGAGACGTCCGGACAGTTGAAGTCGAATCGGTAGTTACCATAAACGATGCACCAGCTTCTGGACCATAGCTATCAGATGTCCGGATGGTTCATTTTGAACTGCGATTCTTGCCTTACGGAGATACGCGTCCGGACGGTACACCACATCGTCTGGACGGTTGATTGATCTTCCCTTTCTTGAAACTTGGAAAGAATCAGTGATCCTTTCGAGAACCGATAGGCGTCCGGACGTGCTGCTGAAACGTCCGTAGGAAGCAAGTTTGCACAGAAGCTTCTCGATACGAAGTAGGTGTTCGAACGTAAGAAGCACGTCATCCAGACAGGTGATGCTTGTCTGTCTAATGTCCGGACGAAGTGACACGTCGTCTGGACGGATGGAACAGTAGACAGATGGGCGTCCGGACGGGATGACTCATCGTCCGGACAGTTGACAGGGAAATTTGTAATTCTTCTTACTTCACTCTGAAAAGTGGAATCCCTGTTTGCCACATCTTTTACACAAAAGTGATTTTGTCCAAACACAGAATAAGGCCAAAATACTAACAAACTCCCCCTTTGGCCATTCTGAGACAAAAATCACTTGACCGATTTGGAAATACATTCCCGGTCCAAAATAAAAATTACTCCCCCCTTTTTGTCACAAAGGGACAAAGGGTAAACAGAGTAATAAACCAACCAACTGAAATAAAAATTACTCCCCCTAACGGTCTCAGAAGGACCCAGGAAACAGAGTAATATAAGTTCAACAGTTATAATAAACAACAAATTGTCTCAGAATAACAAAACAAAATAAAAAGTCAACAAATAGACACGAGGTAATCAAACATCCTCTGCCATAGGTGTAGCTCCGGGAGTCCGACTGACAGCCATTGGTGCAGCAGCCTCATCATCACTGCTCTCTGGATGATGGACTTGGAGACACTCCTGAAGGTCCAAGTGGGTCTGCTCCACCCTTTTGCTGATGGACTGCATTTCCAGTTGTATGGAGGACACGGACTACTGCATGGAGGACATCGATACCTACATATTGCTAATCCCCCCCTGAAGAGTAGCAAGAGCCTCCATAATCTGAGAAAAATTTACCTCCGGCTTAGATGGTGGGGCAGTGTGAGAGGATGAAGCTATGTCCGGAAAACCAACATGCTTCGCAGCAGGTATATCCTCATCAGACTCCTCTCTCCGTAGCTACGCATTTGACTTCAGCAAAGTCTGTTTGCTGAGGGGCTGTTGCATCTTCATCCTAGGCTCTCCATTTACATTGATACTGGACTACAGGATGATCTGAGTAATGAGGCAACCGAAAGGAAGACCGGAAGTGCCCTCATCACGAGCCTCGAGAATGACTCCCAGAATATGCTTGCAGAGACAAAAAGGAAGGCGAAAGTGAACAACATAGACAAACTGGGCCTTCTTCAATATCAGATTACTGTGCCTGGTAACCGGCCACAGATTGTGCAAAATAATTTTCGCCAACATACGATGAGCTGGACCTAGAGCACCAATCTTGATGGAGGTCGGATGCTCCTCACCTTGTGGAGCAGCATGGAAAAACTCTCAGAGCTCATCCATAGAGGGAGGAAGCACCACCTCGTTGAATGGACTGGCAGGTAGATCGAGAACAGGTACCCCGATAAACTGGCTAACGATCTGGGGATCAACAGTGATTATGTGTCCGTCAACAGTGATTATGTGTCCATCAACAGTGGACTGCAATACCGTCCCACGCTCATCATCCTGAGTAACCTCCAAGTTTGCATAAAAGAGTCGGACCATCCTGGTGAGGACGATGCAGGCATAGGTATAGAGGTAGGTCCACTGATAAAGCTGGATAGTCTCATGGATACTGTTTAGCGGAGGCACCATGATATCTACACGGACCATGTTCCGTTTAGCAATAACAGTCTGGTCCATAATCTTCGCTTGAATTTCATTTTGCTCTGCTTCTGCCCTCTGACGGACCCAGCGCTGGGAACTGATGGCAGACATGATTCTGCAAAAAGAAAACCAACAAGAATATTCCAAAAAGAATCTTGTTAGGTTAGCAAAAATTTTGGCAGAATAACAGCAGTAAGAGGACTATCATAAAATTTAGACAAAAATTATCACAGTCCTACAAATAATCTCAACATGGTATAAGCATCTCAAACTCTTAATAACACTCCTAATCAAATATTGAAATTCTAACAGTGTAAGAACTGAGAAGAATAGGACAAGAAAAATACCTGAAGAGTGATTGAGAATGCAAAGAGACACACAGGGATGATATTACTCCAAAAACACCAAAGAAAGTTACTCACAAAAAGACAAAAGGTGGATTTGGTGGGGTATGAGGGAGAGAATGACCAATTCTGGGCAATTTATAGCCGCTGTGGGTCACCCGTCCGGACGGAGTTTTCCAGATGTCGGAACTCGTGGGCCTCGGGAACGTGCGTAACGGTCATGCTCGTCCGGAAGAAATAAATTACCCGTCTAAACGATGGTGTCAGCGCACGTGAGTCCGGACGTACAACAAGACCTGTCCGGATGACGAGGCACTGCACATGTCCGGACTTCCAGAGAATACCGTCCGGACTACCATGCTACACCCGTCCGGACTCCAAGGAATACCGTCCGGACGCTCCACACTGAAACACCAGAAAAACTGAGAAAAATTTACAGAGATCAAATTTTCTCAAGTCAATGTCAAAATACACATACATAATCAACTGATAACACAATCAGAACGCATCTAAAAAATAAACAAAGATATAAAAAGAAGTTTGAGATTTCAATTGGCACAAATAATTTTTCTTGATCATATAAAAATCAAATAGGCACCTCAACTCAAGCAATGCGTGTGTGTGTGGAGACTCTTTTCCCACCAAGTAAGACTTTCCAAGACATGACAAATAGCAACTAGATTTTCTAGACATGAGAGAAAATCAAAGACAGATTAGCCAAAAGTCAAACCTTATAACTTGCTAGGGACTAGACACCCTCATCTGATACACTCCCCCTAAGATGCAGCACATATTTTGTTTTACTTGTACCATATAGGACAAGATAAACTTTTACTTGCTCATAAAGGGCAAGGTAATTTTAAGCACATAAGCAGTGATTAAACAGATTTAAAGCAAAAAACCTTTTAAGAATTACCGCTCGAATCTTATGGTACTGCAAACTGTAGGGAGTGCCAAAGTTTATAGATGCTAGGTTCAACTAGCCTGTGGTCAATTTGGCCATCTTATCAAGGGCTTCTTCTCTTATCCAAAATTTCCAAAAGCAAAGAGTCAGAGAAGGAAAGATGTACCTTTAGGGGAGTCCGGGATAGTGCACTTTTTCATTGCATGAAGAAAGAAGCTATCCTACTTTTGCATAAACAGGAAAAACACTTGGCCAATATAATCAAAACTCTCAATTATATCTAAGCATATTTAATCAATGCAAACCAAATTGAGATGTCAGGCAAGAATGCATGCAATATCTAATAAGCCAAGAGAAAAAAAAAATCCTGCAAATTCTCCCCAATTTTTTTAAAAAAACATCATATGCTAAGGCACGATTAAACCTGTGTACGCTCAATGATGCCATTACAGAAAAACAGTCGCTCGACCTGCTTTTTCTGTCTTCCCCAAAAATACCTGCAAAGTTTTCTCAAGAAAACACAAGGGGCAAACATAACTTGTTCCTAGATTGCATAAAATATAACAAATACAATGAGCAATCAAACCCCGATGCCATAGGATTAGGAACAGAATCCTAGGCATGAACACCCGAACCTGCTAGGTGCGTCAGTTCCCCCTCCTGGGGTAACTGTCCTTCTCAGCCCAAGTCTGCCTTCCAGTAGGTGGTTGCTAACAAAACTGCATGTGGTTGCTGACAAAACTGCATCATCCACTCCATCATGTTTTGCATCCAAACAGGAGGCTCACAGGAGTATTGCTCTTGAGGCCTTCTCAATTGCCTAGGTTTGCTCTTGTAAGTGCCACTCTGATAGGCTGGTACTAATTGCTGTTGAGGCCGCTGACGCTGACGCGAAGGAGCATGAAACCAAGGGGCTTGGAACTGATGTCTTGGTGCTTGTCCCCATGGTGCTTGATAGGATGCCTAATGCCAAGGAGTCTGATGCTGAGCTGTAGGTACAGTGCCATACTGAGCTTGTCTAGGCACTTCTTTCTTGGCTTTGGCCTTTTGTGCTTTCAAGAGGGAGCACTGAGGCCGTATATGCCCACTGAGATCGCAGTGATGGCAAATAGGAGGTCTTCTGATGGATTGAGGCTGCTGAGTGCCTGGAACATCATCATTGACCTTTTCCTTCTGTTTATCTTCAATAACTGGAGCAAGCTCTGGGACTGTAGGAGGCACAAACACAGTCTTTGAGGAAGAAGGAATATCAGAAGAGAGAGCTACATACCCGAGACCAGTCTTGTCATGTGGGCTCTTCTGGATGGACAGCATACGAGTCAACTTCTCATCAGTGACTCTCTCTAGCTGGAGCTGTGTCTCAAGTAGCTTTTCCTCGAGCTCCTGTATCTTGAGCAATAGTGAGCTCTTCTCAGTATGCAGACTGTTCAGATCATTAACTTGCTGCTTTCGGCCTTCCCTCAGCTTCTCAAACTCTTTGTAGAGAGTTTTGTATGCTTCCTTGAGCTCTACCTCATTCTCACTATGCTTAGAGTAGTATAAGTCTTCTTCTTCAACATGTGGGGCCACAAAGGCCAGAAATTTATCAGACTCAGGAGCATCTTCTTCGGACTCATCACTGAGAGTCACATTGTAAGCCTTCCCTTTGCCCTTCTTGAGATTCCCGCAATCGGCCCGGATATGTCCATAGCCTGAGCATTCAAAACATCGGGGTCCTCTGGGATCTTTCTCATCCTCTGGTTCAGCTTCTCTGAGAGGTTTCTTGGCTATTTCAGAAAACTTCTTCTTGAACCGATCATCTTTCATTAGTCTTCTGAAATTTTTGGCAAGCATTGCCACAGCCTTTTCTTCATCCTCAGATTCTTCTTCAGAGGAGGCTTCTACCTTCTTCTTGGAAGCCTTAAGAGCAATGGTCTTTAATTTCTTGACCGGGGGTAGAGACAGCTCGTATGTTTGAAGAGATCTAACTAGCTCTTCAATCTTCATTTCTTCAAGATCCTTGCTTTCCTCAATAGTCGTTACCTTAATCTTGAAACGCTCGGGCAAAGATTTGAGAATTTTTCGGATGAGTTTTACATCCGAGATAGGTTTCCCAAAACTCACCATGGAGTTCCTTAGGTCACTTATTTTGGAGTAAAACTCTCCAAATGTCTCTTCCTCTAACATCTTAATTTCTTCAAATTTTGAAATCAACATCTGAAGTTTGGCAGATTTTACAAGTTTTGTGCCTTCATATGTTGTTTCCAAAATTTGCCATGCTACTTTGGCTGATTCACAATTTGAGATTTTAGTGAATTCAGATGGAGACAGTGCTTGGCATAAAGCATGGAGAGCTTTGTCATTTGAAAGACGAGCGTTCTTTTGAAGGACTAGTTCAGGTGTTGTATCCTCTGGTTTAGTCCAACCAGTCTCAACAATACCCCAACAGTCAATAGATTTCAAAAAGAAACGCATACGTGCCTTCCAATAGCCAAAGGTCAAGCCATCAAAGGCAGGAACAGAATTAAGAGTTTGAGACATAATAGAAGTCAAATATAAAAACACTCAAGAAATTAATCTTCTCAGAGTGTACCAAGCTCCGATACCAATTGAAAAATTGAAACGACTTCTAAAAGTAAAGTGTGTGCATAAGTGTCAACAAAAATTAAAGCACAGCGGAAAGTAAATGACACAGATATTTTTGTTGACGAAGTGGAAACTCAGTTAAGAGAAAAACCACTCCGGGATAGCCAAACCCAGGAATTCCACTATTCAGAAGACGAAGCTAGATACAAGACAGTAACACTCACATGTACCGATGTAGTGGTTTTACCTTGATCTCTGACGTGTAACCCAACACGAACGCTTCCCAACCAGGTTCACCTACCTGAAAGGGTCTTCAATGGAACTCCTTACCTTAGAGCCGACCTCTAAGATAGACTTCGGTTTGCAGCACATCACACTTGAAAAACGGCTTCAGAGGAGATATCACGTCTCTGAGCTCTAATGGAATTCACACCGAATTCTTGCAGCTCTAAGTGCCCAAGGACCCATATTTATAGGCTGGGGGTCAGAATGGGCGTCAGGCAAATTTTGCCTGTGAGCCAACCGGACGGTGACCATGGCCGTCCGAACATACAACTGTGCGACAGGATTTTCTGAGATTTTGCGGAGAAATCTTTCATGTATAAGAACATCGTCTGGACGTGATGGCTCGATCGTCTGGATGGACGCATGTCCGCAGCAAGTAATTTCCATAACAAGCTTTGCGCGTCCGGACCATGGGGCAGGAGTGTCCGGACGGCTAAACTTCAACAAGCAATTTCCATATCTGATGCGCGTGCGTCCGGACCATGAGAGGGAGACGTCCGGACGGTTGAAGTCGAATCGGCAGTTACCATATACGATGCACCAACGTCCGGACCACAGCTGTCAGATGTCCGGATGGTTCATTTTGAACTGCGATTCTTGCCTTACGGAGATACGCGTCCGGACGGTATACCACATCGTCCGAACGGTTGATTGATCTTCCCTTTCTTGAAACTTGGAAAGAATCAGTGAATCGTTCGAGAACCAATAGGCGTCCGGAAGTGCTGCTGAAACGTCCGGATGGAGCAAGTTTGCATAGAAGCTTCTCGATACGAAGTAGGTGTCCGGACGGAAGAAGCACGTCGTCCGGACAGGTGATGCTTGTCTGTCTGATGTCCGGACGGAGTGACACGTCTTCCAGACGGATGGAACAGTAGACAGATGGGCGTCCGGACGGGATGACACATCGTCCGGATGGCTGACAGGGAAATTTATAATTCTTACTTCACTCTGAAAAGTGGAATCCCTGTTTGCCGCATCTTTTACACATAAGTGATTTTGTCCAAACACAGAATAAGGCCAAAATACTAACAAAGTCAAACAAACCTCTGAAGGGATCTTTATTTCTCAAGCTAAATATGCAAAAGAACTGATGAAACGGTTTGGTCTGGATGGTAAAAGCCATGCACGTACTCCCATGAGCACAAGTGTCAAGATTTGTGATGATCTAATAGGCAAGCAAGTAGATCCTACTCTTTACAAGAGTATGATCAGAAGTCTTCTCTATCTTATAGCAAGCCGACCAGATATTGCCTTCAATGTCGAAGTTTGTGCTCAATTCCAAGCTAATCCTAAGGAATCTCATCTCACCGCTGTTAAGCGCATCATCAGGTATGTAAATGCCACTGTTAATTATGGTATTTATTTTTCTAGAAAAACAAATCTTATGCTTGCAGGATACTTTGATGCAGATTGGGCTGGAAATGCTAATGATAGGAAAAACACCTCTGGAGGATGTTTTTATGTTGGTACTAATCTAGTAGCTTGGATGAGTCGGAAACAATCCTCAATTTCCCTTTCAACTATTGAGGCTGAGTATATTGCTACTGGAAGTTGTTGTACCCAGTTACTGTGGATGAAGAAATTGCTCTGTGATTATGGCTTCACTCAAGACACTATGGTCATCCACTGTAACAATACTAGTGCAATAAATATTTCCAAGAATCTAGTTCAGCACTCTCGGACCAAGCACATCGACATCCGGCATCATTTCTTTCGTGACCTTGTGGAGTCCAAGAAAGTAGCTCTTATTTTTATTCCCACAGAAAATCAATTGGCTGACATCCTCACCAAACCTCTTGATGGAAGCAGGTTTGAATCTCTTAGAAAAGCATTGGTGTTTGTGACATGCCCTAGGCATGTCTCTACTTCATGCTCGGATCAGACTCTTCTGTTCTTCTAGTCTTTTTCCATGGGTTGTATATATATATATTTTTTTTTAAAAAAAAAAAGAGGGGGTAGTGGGGGGGGATTCGATGCAAGGTATCTTCTGCAGGTTTTCAGCTATCTCTTGTATATTTATCTGTTTTGATAGTTCTCTGTGCTTTGATAGATATGCATTCATATGGTTAAGATTCTAAAGTCTGATATGTGTTGAGTTCTCCTGCTGCATCTTTACAAGATAGTTACTTTCCTCATGCGATGAAAATGTGCACTATCTAAGGCTTCCCTAAGGTACATTTTTATTATCTTTGATTGTCTACCTCTGAAAATTCTTTTGAGAGATTATTTATGTGCTAGGATTGTCAAATTGACCAATTCGCTAGTTGAACCTAGCCCTAAAAAATATGGCTTCCTCTCTAAGTTGCAGCATCAAAAAGAAACACGCAGTTATATTTTTGAGCTTAAAGTTACATGAATAAATTCACTACTTATGTGTTGATACAGCTATATATCTTGTCCTTCATGGTGCAAGTAAAATTCAAAATTGTGCTGCTTCTTAGGGGGACAGTATTAGATGAGGGTGACTAGGCCCTAGTATGATAAGATTTGACTTTTGACTAATCCAACTTTGAAAATTCTCTCTTTATAAAATTTAGTTGCTTTAAATCATATCAGTAAAGATCATACCTTACTGAGAAAGTCTTCACACACACACACGCATTGCATGAGTTAAGTTGACTATTGAAATATCTCTACCTGTAGGGAATTTATGCTCATTGATTACTTAACTCTTTTCAATATGCTTGCGTATTTTTGACCAGCCATCTGATTGTTTTCACAAGTTTAGATACATGTGTGTGCTGATTTCTTGTTGAAGACCTAACCTTGTTCTTTTCTCTTATTTTTGTTTTGGTTATGGTTTTTCTATTATACTTTGTTTACCCTTTGTCTTTTTGTGACAAAAAGGGGGAGTATTATTTTGTTTTGGACCGGAAATGTATTTCCAAACCGGTCAAGTGTTTTTTGTCCCAGAATGTCCAAAGGGGGAGTTTGTTAGTATTTTATGTTGGCTATATTCTGGATGACAAAAACACTTTATGTAATGGTTGCTTTTTAAACAGGATTATCGATCTTATTCAGAATCTTCAAGTTTTATGGACAGTGTATATTTTAAGCCATGTGCCTTGACACAAATTTCTAGAAGATGTTCGTGAAGATTCCATGCAAATTCCAAGTCAGCTAGCCGGTTCCTATGCAACAGTCCGAACAGGCCTTTGAAGGCATCCGGACTCCCTGTAGTGTCTAGAAGCTTCAGTGTTGAAAACGTCCGGATGTCAGGGCAACACCATCCGGATGCTAGGTTAAGCATCTCCAATTTCTACTCGAAGTTGGATTTTAGTCAACACTATTTGGTAAGTTTCTGCAAAACGTCCAGACAACGTGGCAACTTGTTCGAATAATATCCAGCATTCCAGAATATTTCGGGTTTCCTTTACGAGCGCGGAAAGGAGTTACAATGAAGATCGTTCGGACGTGGTCTTGTTTTGGGAAGAATTGCGCTATTCTGGAAAGACGGTTGCAGAAGACCGTCCGGACGAGGCTATCTTCTATCCGGATGCTCCACAGCCAGAGTCCGAATTTGTCTAGAATTAGGTTTTCTGAAGCCTATATAACGAGGGCTCTAGGCTTGTTATTTGTAAGAATTTAGTATAGAATTCCATAGTGCTTAGAGAAGGTGTTTAAGGAGAATTGAAGATCCGCTAGCTTTCTAGTCGTTGCCAGGGTGTGCTACCTTTGTTTGTGTGAAGTCTATCTTAAGGGTTGGCCCTAAGGTAAAGGAATTCATCAAAGACCCCTTCAAGTAGGAGACTTGGTTAGGAAACATTCACGATGGGCTTCGTGTTATAGTTAAAGGTATGACTACTGTAATAGGTTTTGTGAGTATAAGTGCTTTGTATCCTGCTTTGTCTTTGGATAGTGAATTTCTTGGGTTTGGCTGCCCCGGAGTGGTTTTTCTCTTCACAGAGTTTCCACTTCGTCAACAAATATTTTGTTTCTTTTATTTTCCGCACTTTAGATATTTTGTTGCACACGAACACACACTTGGTTGTTTAGAAGTCATATTTTATTTTCACTCTTTAACCGCATCTATAAAAATTTATGGGTGAAAGAGTGAGTCCACGGCTCAGGAAGTTCAAGCAAACTAACCATTTATAATCTAAGCCCTTAGTTGTTTATAAAATATTTCATCACTAGTGTTTGCTAGACAGCCACGTATGTAGAGTTTTCACAAAGTTGTTTTCAATTAAAGTATGGCTAAATAGCAAACCAGGTGATAGACAGTTTGATACATAATAATAAAATATAAATATTTTCCTTTGCATTTTCTTACTACATAATTAACTCCACATTTTATAATATGAAGCAGTAAAACAATTCATAGCATGATAAGTAAAACATCAGTTAAAATTAACGTACTTAAGCACATAACATTGCATAACATAACATAACATCTCATCATAACAATAAGTGAATTTATACTCCCACTTATCCTCAGGAATTTGCTAAGTGCTAACCCACATAACCGCAATGTTACTAATAATTTATCCCTCTCATAGCTTCGATGTGTTAAGTGATACCCCACTTAACTGCAAGGTGCTAATAATTTATCCCTCTCATAGTTTCGAGGTGTTAGGCGCATAATCCCCACCTAACCGCTGGACCTTTGCATGCATTCATACATAATTTTCATATAATATTATCATTTTTGCAAATCACATTTTCCTTCCAAAACTCAATAATATCCTTTTGGAAACACATTTTCATTTAACACATATGTAAAACATTTCAAAATATATTCATACATGTAATCAAAATAACAGGGCTCAAGAAAACATACATAACATGCTTTTGTAAAATAATGCAGGGTCAGTAAATTTGAACTTACAATTTAGGCTTATATTCCTTAGACGATTTTCTGCGGCTTCGTACACTTTCTGCATTAATATTGTATCTTTATATTAGCATATATTTTTTATTTTCTCATTCTTAAGCCTTATTTTATATCCTAAAAATTTGGGCAGCATAACACCATGTTTACAATGTTATAAATGCAACTTGGGCATCATAACGACATATCTAAATATCTTAAAATTATTTGGGTATCACAACGGCATATCTAAAATATCCTAGTATTATTTGGGCATTACAACGGCACTATTGTAAAATACCTAAAAATATTTTGGCAGCACAACGGCGCACTTGTAATTTTTAAAAGAATGATTGAATATAATATCATTCACTGAGATATTCAATCACGCTTTCCCTAACAATTCTAGGCATTATATTAACATAATTTAAATTGTAATAACTAGAATAGACATAAACTAAGGATAAAAGAATTTATACCTAGCAATTCAACTGCAAGTACGTAGCTCCAAAATTATCTCACTATTCTAAATATTTCTCTTACTATGTTATTTCTACTCTTGCACTAGACTACGTAAGTAAGAGCAATTTTTTTGGAATGAGAATAACTATTCGAGTCGTGGTATTTATAGGCATAGTTTAAAGGACATAGCTGGAATTTTTGTAAAAGAATTAAACGTATAAGCTTTCTCATGTTTACAGGTATCACTTGCATGCAACAAGAGCTGGCGTACTACACCAGAATTTTCTTCAGGTGCTGGAGTTCATTTGCACATATAACATCTAGTTCATAAAAGTCTTCTAGTGAGTTTTGTAGATGAATTCACTTTTTATGCTCCGTTTATTTCGATGTAAAATGGTTTCCGTCGTAAAATATTTTCGACGAAATCATTTTCAAAAAAAATAATTTTCTTGAAATTTTTTTTCGGCGTTTGGTATGCATGAAAAAATTTGAAAGGCAAAAATACAACTGTTGCAGGAATCTGGCAACGTACGGTCGCCGTTGCCGGATTCCGGCCAACATGTTTGGCCGGATTCCGGCCGGACTCCTCCAGATCCGAACAGATCTGGCCGGATCCCGGCCATTTCGGACAGATCTGATCGGATCAGTGGCCGAATCCCAGCCATTTTCACCAAATTCGGCCGGCATCTGACCATGGCCTGATTTCGACCAGTTTCGGCCGGAATTTGGCCCGCTGGCATCCGGCGACTTCCTGCCATCGTCGCTGGAGTTTAATTTCAGAATACGATTGCTGGATTTCGGCAATCGGATATCAAACATGCGTGCAAGGACTAAGAGTTTAATTTCGAAATATGATTTATGGTTTTTAAAACCGTAAATCGTTTTCCAAAAATTAAAGAAACTTTTACGGTCAAACCGAAAATAATTTTCGTTGACCATTATTTTTCGTCCCTACCAAATACCATAAAATGTCGAAATCATTTTCCAGAAATCATTTTACGCCGAAACAAACGGAGCATTAGTTTGAAAAGTCTTCACGAAACTTTTGACTAGTCTTACACTTTTAGCAACATCAAATCATTTTCTTCTCTTTTTGAAACAAAAATCCCCATTTGCGTCATCTGCCATTCTCATATATATATATATATATATATATATATATATATATATATATATATATATATATATATATATATATTTTATTTTATTTCATAACCCATTCTTTTTTTCTTTCTTTCTTTTGGTTTTCTTTTCTTTATTGGGATAATTACACTTTACCCCCCTGTTTTATCCACGGGGAAGTGATTTACCCCCCAATGTACCAAAATTGTTAGATGACCCTCCCGAACTTGTCAACGTGTGGCAAAGTTTACCTTCCATCCAGTCGCCTGTCTGTTTGGACGGAAAGTCGGTCAAGTGAGTTGTACGTAACCTTTTAATGCATTTTTACTCCCCAAAATACCCCATTCTACCATGTTAGTTTGTAATTGGCCACATTTTGTTGGACAAAATCGTTAGTATTTTGGCCTCATTCTGTGTTTGGACAAAATCACTTATATGTAAGGATGCTGCAAACAGGGATTCCACTGCTCAGAGTGAAGTCAGAAGAATTTCAAAGTTTCCTGTCAGGCGTCTGGACGATGTGTCATCCCGTCCGGACGTCCATCTGTCTATTGTTCCATCCGTCCGGACGACGTGTCTTTCTGTCCAGACGTCAGACAGACAAGCATCATCTGTCCGGACGACGTGTTTCTTCCGTCCAGACACCTACATCGTATCGAGAAGCTTCTGTGCCAACTTGCTCCATTCAGACGTTTCAGCAGCACGTCCGGACGCCTATCAGTTCTCGAACGAATCACTGATTCTTTCCAAGTTTCAAGAAAGGGAAGATCAATCAACCGTCCGGACGATGTGGTATCCCGTCCACCGTCCGGACGCTTATCTCCGTAAGGCAAGAATCGTAGTTCAAAATGAACCGTCCGGACATCTGACAGCTGTGGTCCGGGCGCTGGTGCATCGTATATGGTAACTGACGATTCGACTTCAACCGTCCAAACGTCTCCCCCTTATGGTCCGGACGCACGCATATCAGATATGGAAATTGCGTGTTGAAGTTTAGCTATCCGGACGCTCCTGCCCCATGGTCCGGACGCGCGAAGCCTGTTATGGAAATTACTTGCTGCGGACGTGCGTCCGTCCGGACGATCTAGCCATCCCGTCCGGACGATGTTCTTATACAGGAAAGATTTCTCCGCGAAAATTTTGGAAAATCTTGTCGCATAGTTGTCCGTCCAGACGGTCATGGTCCACCGTCCAGACGGTTCACAGGCTTATTTTGCCTGACGCCCATTCTGACCCCCAGCCTATAAATAAGGGCCTCTGGGCACTTAGAGCTGCAAGAATTCGGTGTGAATTCCATTAGAGCTCAGAGACGTGATATCTCCTCTGAAGCCGTTTTTCAAGTGTACTGTCCTGTAAACTAAAGTCTATCTTAGAGGTCGGCTCTAAGGTAAGGAGTTCCATTGAAGACCCCTTCAGGTAGGTGAACCTGGTTAGGAAGCGTTCGTGTTGGGTTACACGTTAGAGATCAAGGTACGACCACTGCATCGGTAGATGTGAGTGTTACTATCTTGTATCTAGCTTTGTCTTCTGAATAGTGAAATTCCTGGGTTTGGCTGCCCCGAAGTGGTTTTTCTCTTAACTGAGTTTCCACTTCGTCAACAAAAATATATGTCATTTACTTTCCGCTGTGCTTTAATTTTTGTTGACACTTATGCACACACTTTATATTTGAAGTCAAATTTCAATTTTCAATTGGTATCAGAGCTTGGTACACTCTGAGAAGATTAATTTCTTGAGTGTTTTTATATTTGACTTCTATCTTTATTATGTCTCAAACTCTTAATTCTGTTTCTGCCTTCGATGGCTCGAACTATGGCTATTGGAAGGCACGTATGCGTTTCTTTTTGAAATCTATTGACTGTTGGGGTATTGTTGAGACTGGTTGGACTAAACCAGAGGATACAACACCTGAACTAGTCCCTCAAAAGAACGCTCATCTTTCAAATGACAAAGCCCTCCATGCTCTATGCCAAGCACTTTCTCCATCTGAATTCGCCAAAATTTCAAATTGCGAATCAGCCAAAGCAGCATGGCAAATTTTGGAAACAACATATGAAGGCACAAAACTTGTAAAATCTGCCAAACTTCAGATGTTGATTTCAAAATTTGAAGAAATTAAGATGTTAGAGGAAGAGACATTTGGAGAGTTTTACTCCAAAATATTGACCTAAGGAACTCCATGGTGAGTCTTGGGAAACCTATCTCGGATGTAAAACTCATCCGAAAAATTCTCAGATCTTTGCCCGAGCGTTTCAAGATTAAGGTAACGACTATTGAGGAAAGCAAGGATCTTGAAGAAATGAAGATTGAAGAGCTAGTTAGATCTCTTCAAACATACGAGCTGTCTCTACCCCCGGTCAAGAAATTAAAAACCATTGCTCTTAAGGCTTCCAAGAAGAAGGTAGAAGCCTCCTCTGAAGAAGAATCTGAGGATGAAGAAAAGGTTGTGGCAATGCTTGCCAAAAATTTCAGAAGACTAATGAAAGATGATCAGTTCAAGAAGAAGTTTTCTGAAAAAGCCAAGAAACCTCTCAGAGAAGCTGAACCAGAGGATGAGAAAGATCCCAGAGGACCCCGATGTTTTGAATGCTCAGTCTATGGACATATCCGGGCCGATTGCGGGAATCTCAAGAAGGGCAAAGGAAAGGCTTACAATGTGACTCTCAGTGATGAGTCCGAAGAAGATGCTCCTGAGTCTGATAAATTTCTGGCCTTTGTGGCCCCACATGTTGAAGAAGAAGACTCATACTACTCTAAGCATAGTGAGAATGAGGTAGAGCTCAAGGAAGCATACAAAACTCTCTACAAAGAGTTTGAGAAGCTGAGGGAAGGCCGAAAGCAGCAAGTTAATGATCTGAACAGTCTGCATACTGAGAAGAGCTCACTATTGCTCAAGATACAAGAGCTCGAGGAAAAGCTACTTGAGACACAGCTCCAGCTAGAGAGAGTCATTGATGAGAAGTTGACTCGTATGCTATCCATCCAGAAGAGCCCACATGACAAGACTGGTCTCGGGTATGTAGCTCTCTCTTCTGATATTCCTTCTTCCTCAAAGACTGTGTTTGTGCCTCCTACAGTCCCAGAGCTTGCTCCAGTTATTGAAGAAAAACATAAGGAAAAGGTCAATGATGATGTTCCAGGCACCCAGCAGCCTCATTCCATCAGAAGACCTCCTATTTGCCATCATTGCGATCTCAATGGGCATGTACGACCTTAGTGCTCCCTCTTGAAAGCACAAAAAGCCAAAGCCAAGAAAGAAGTACCAAGACAAGCTCATTATGGCACTGTACCTATAGCTCAGCATCAGACTCCTTGGCATCATGCACCATGGGGACAAACACCGAGACATCAGTTCCAAGCCCCTTGGTCTCATGCTCCTTAGCATCAGCGGCCTCAACAGCGGTTTGTACCAGCCAATCAGAGTGGTACTTTTAAGAGCAAACCCAGGCATTTGAGAAGGACTCAAGAGCAATACATCGGTGAGCCTCCTGTTTGGATGCAAAACATGATGGAGTGGATGATGCTGTCTTGTCAGCCACCACCCACTAAAAGGCAAACTTGGGCTAAGAAGGACGGTTACCCCAGGAGGGGGAATAGGCTCACCTAGCGGATTCGAGTGTTCATGCCTAGGATTTGGTTTCTAATCCTAAGGCATCAGGTTTGATTGCTAGCATATTTCCCTTGTCATATTTATGTGCTAGTTATCTAGGAACCAGTTTGTTGTGCCCCCTTGTGTTTTCTTGAGAAAACTTTGCAGGTGTTCATTTTTTGGGAAGACAGAAAAAGTAGGTCGAGCGACTATTTTTCTGTAGTGGCATCATTGAGCACATACAGGTTTGATTGTACCTTAGCATATGATGTTGCTTTCCATATTGCTAGTTATGCTGTTTATTTCTTTTATTAAATAAAAAAAAATTAGGGAGAATTTGCAGGATTTTATTTCTCTTGGCTTATTAGATATTGCATGCATTCTTGCCTGATATCTCAATTCGGTTTGCATTGATTAAATATACCTAGATATAATTGAAAGTTTTGACTATACTAGCCAAGTGTTTTTCCTGTTTATGCAAAAAGTAGGATAGCTTCTTTCCTCTTGCGATGAAAATGTGCACTATCCTGGGCTCCCCTAAAGGTACATCTTTCCTTCTCTGACTCTTTGCTTTTGGAAATTTTGGATAAGAGAAGAAGTCCCTGTTAGGATAGCCAAATTGACCACAGGCTAGTTGAACCTAGCATCTATAAACTCTGGCACTCCCTACTTTTTGCAGCACCATAAGATTCGAGCAGTAATTCATAAAAGGTTATGTGCTTTAAATTTGCTTAATCACTGCTTGTGTGCTTAAAAACTTTCCTTGCCCTCTATGAGCAAGTAAAAAATTATATGTGTTGTATCTTAGGGGGAGTGTATCAGATGAGGGCGTCTAGGCCCTAGCAAGCTATAAGGTTTGACTTTTGGCTAATCTGTCTTGGATTTTCTCTCATGTCTAGAAAATCTAGTTGCATTTTGTCATGTCTTGGATAGTCTTACCTTGTGGGAAAAGAGTCTCCACACACACACGCATTACTTGAGTTGAGTTGCCTATTTGATTTTTATATGATCAGGAAAAATTATGTGTGCTAATTGAAATCTCAACTTCCTTTTATATCTCTGTGTATATCTGAGATGCTCTCTGATTGTGTTATCAGTTGATTATGCATGCGTATTCTGACACTGACTTGAGAAAATTTGATCTCTGTAAATTCTTCTCAGCTTTTCTGGTGTTTCAGTGTGGAGCGCAGAGATGGAGCCCACATGTCCGGACAGGACCTAACGGAGTCCGGACGCGCACTGTCATCATCATCCGAACAGTCTCTTTATATCGTCCGGACGCGCGCGACCTTTCTGCTCCTTTCCGAGGCAGCGAGCGTTCGGACGTCATCAATCCACCGTCCGGACAGGGACCCCACAGCGGCTATAAAATGCCCAGATCGCCGATTTCTCTTCATAACCCACAAAATCAGAATTTTTGGCTGTTTGTGAGTAAGGTTGGCTTTAAGTTTTTGGCTTTTTGCATATATCTCTCATATTTCAGGTATTTTTCTAGTCTTTTTCTCTTCAATTTTCTTTAAAGCTGTTAGAATGGTATTTATTTTTGGAATATGAGATGCATATATCTGCCATGCTGAAAATTCTTGGACTTAGTTGATATCATTTTTGAAGTCCTTATACTACTGTTATTCTGCCAAATTTGTGTTATCCTAACAAGAATATTTTTGGAATATTTTTCTTTGGAAATTCTTGTTGGATCTTTTACAGAATCATGTCTGCCGGCAGTCCACCCCGCATGGTCCGTCAGAGGCTTGTGGAAGATAGGGCTGCAATCCAGGCCAAAATTATGGACCGCTCCATCATTGCTGAGCGGAACATGCTTCGGGCTGATATCATGGTGCCACCACTGCACAACATACTTGACATCATTCAGACGTACAACTGGGGATATCTCCACAGCTGTGCTTGTGTGGTGTACACCAGATTGGTCAAGCTGTTCTACGCCAACCTGGAGGTGGTGCAGGATGATGATCATGGAGTAGTACTTCAGTCCTCCGTTGCAGGCCATCTCATCACTGTTGATCCTCAGGTCATCAGTCACATCATCCGAGTCCTAGTGCTCGAGATTTCAGCCAGCCCCTACAATGAGGTGGTGCTTCCTCCATCCCTGGATGATCTCAGGGAATTCTTCTGTGCCATTCCCCAAGGTGAGGAGCGCTCTACTGCCATCAGGATTGGTGCCCTGTCATCCTCCCACCGCATGTTGGCCAAGATCGTTTAGCAGAATATTTGGCCGGTTGCCCGGCGCAGTGATCTGATCTTGAAACGGGCCCAGCTTGTCTATGCTATCCACCTCCGCTTGCCTGCCTATGCAAGCACATTTTGGGGGTTATATTAGAAGCCCGTGATGAGAGCACTGCTGGTCTCCCTTTTGGCTGCCTCCTTACTCAGATTATCCTTCAATCGGGCATCAATGTCAATGGCGAACCAAAGAAGAAAATCCAGCAGCCCATCAGCAAGCAGACATTGATGAAGTCTAATGCGCAGCTGCGGAGAGATGACTCTGATGATGATGAGGCGCCCCCACCTGCTGCTATGCCAGTCAACTTTCCAAATATGGCTTCATCCTCACATACTGTACCGCCATCTGAGCCAGAGGTAAATTATGCTCAGATTATGGAGGCTCTTGCTGCACTTCATGGAGGGATGAGCAGCTTGCAGGTGTCTATGTCCTCCATGCAGCAGTCTATGAGTTCCTTGCAGCTTGTTGTGCACTCCATCGACAGGCGTGTGGAGCAAAACCAGCTGGACCTTCAGGAGTGCCTGAAGTATCATCATCCTAACAGCAGTGATGATGAGCATGGTGCAGATGGGATTTTACCCATGACTGAGGATGTTTGATTCCCTCTTATGTTTTTGTAGATTTTTTTATCTTTGGTCATTTTGAGACAATTTCTGTTTTTGGTAAAAACGCTTTGGATATATATTACTCTGTTTCCCGCGTCCTTCTGAGACCGTTAGAGGGAGTAATTTTTATGACAATTAGTTTTTATTACTCTGTTTACCCTTTGTCCCTTTGTGACAAAAAGGGGGAGTAATTTTTATTTTGGACCGGGAATGTATTTCCAAACCGGTCAAGTGATTTTTGTCCCAGAATGGCCAAAGGGGGAGTTTGTTAGTATTTTGGTCTCATTCTGTATTTGGACAAAATCACTTTTATGTAAGGATGCTGCAAACAGAGATTCCATTGTTCAGAGTGAAGTCAGAAGAATTTCAAAGTTCCCTGTCAGCCGTCCGGACGATGTGTTATCCCGTCCGGACGTCCATCTGTCTACTGTTCCATCCGTCTGGACGACGTGTCTTCCCGTCCGGACGTCAGACAGACAAGCATCATCTGTCCAGACAACGTGTTTCTTTCGTCCGGACACCTACATCGTATCGAGAAGCTTCTGTACCAACTTGCTCCGTCCAGACGTTTCAGCAGCACGTCCGGACGCCTATCAGTTCTCGAGCGGTTCACTGATTCTTTCCAAGTTCAAGAAAGGGAAGATCAATCAACCGTCCGGACGATGTGGTATCCCGTCCGGACGCTTATCTCCGTAAGGCAAGAATCGCAATTCAAAATGAACCGTCCGGACATCTGACAGATGTGGTCCGGACACTGGTGCATCGTATATGGTAACTAACGATTCGACTTCAACCGTCCGGACGTCTCCCCCTTATGGTCTGGACGCACGCGTATTAGATATGGAAATTGCGTGTTGAAGTTTAGTCGTCCGGACGCTCCTGCCCCTTGGTCCGGATGCGCGAAGCCTATTATGGAAATTACTTGCAGTGGACGTGCGTCCGTCCGGACGATCGAGCCATCCCGTCCAGACGATGTTCTTATACAAGAAAGATTTCTCCGCGAAAATTTCAGAAAATCTTGTCGCACAGTTGTCCGTCCGGACGGTCATGGTCCACCGTCCGGACGGTTCACAGGCTTATTTTGCCTGATGCCCATTCTGACCCCCAGCCTATAAATAGGGGCCTCTGGGCACTTAGAGCTGCAAGAATTCGGTGTGAATTCCATTAAAGCTCAGAGACGTGATATCTCCTCTGAAGTCGTTTTTCAAGTAGGCTGTGCTGTAAACCGAAGTCTATCTTAGAGGTCGGCTCTAAGGTAAGGAGTTCCATTGAAGACCCCTTCAGGTAGGTGAACCTGGTTGGGAAGCATTCGTGTTGGGTTACACGTCAGAAATCAAGGTACGACCACTGCATCGGTACATGCGAGTGTTACTATCTTGTATCTAGCTTTGTCTTCTGAATAGTAGAATTCCTGGGTTTGGCTGCCCGGAGTGGTTTTTCTCTTAACTAAGTTTCCACTTTGTCAACAAAAATATCTATGTCATTTATTTTTCGCTGTGCTTTAATTTTTGTTGACACTTATGCACACACTTTATATTTGAAGTCAAATTTCAATTTTCAAAAATCACTTCTGTGTAAAGATGCTTTTTAACAGGGATTCCGCTATTCAGAAGTGCTTCCAAAAGATTCTGCACAGTTTGCAAGTCAGAAAATCCGGTTCCCTGCCAGCCGTCCGGACGAGAATCCACGTTGTCCGGACGGATGATGCTTTAGTTTGATGGGAGTCCGGACGACGTGTCATACCATCCGGACTCCCATCAGACTAAAGCATCATCCGTTCGGACAACATGGATTCCCATCCAGACCTTCCCCTGTGTTGAGAGGTTTCGAACTGCTCCAGCTTGCATCCGTCCGGACGTTTCAGCAGCATGTCCGAACGACACTCAATGTTCGACCAAAGCTTCAGGATTTCTTTCCAAAACACAGATATGGGAAGATTGCTGCAACCGTCCGGACGACGTGGAGTTCCGTCCGGATGAGCTCATCCATAAGGCAAGTATCGTAATTCAAATCCAGACATCCGAACGCCAGTCATCATGGTCCGGACGCACGAGCATCAGATATGGAAATTGCGTGCATTAGATCAGCCGTCCGGACGACCATCCTCATGGTCCGGACGCGCGAAGCCTCTATATGGAAATTACTTGTAGCGGAAGTGCGACCGTCTGAACGACAAGGCACCACCGTCCGGACGCGGCTCATTTCAAGAAAGATTTTCAGCGAAATTTTTGGAATTTCGGTCGCACAGTTGTCCATTCGGATGGCCTATGACTTCCGTCCGGATGGGGCCCAATTTTTATCAAGCCAGACGCTCATTTGAAATTTCAGCCTATAAATAGAGGTCCCTAGGCTTGAGAACACCAATCATTCAGTATTGAATTCCATTAGTGCTTAGAGACCTATATTGTGAGATTATCGACCTGAGTTGATCTCTCTGAAGCCGTTGCTATGTGTGCTGTTGCTGCGCTTAATCTGAAATCTATCTTAGGGGTTGGCCCTAAGGTAAAGGATTCCATTGAAGACCCCTTCAGGTAGGAGACCTGGTTGGGAGGCGTTCGTGTTGGGTTACACGTTAGAGAGCAAGGTACGACCATTGCATCAGGGGTATGTGAGTGCTACTACTTTGTATCTAGTCTTGTCTTCTGAATAGTGGATATCCTGGGTTTGGCTGCCCCGGAGTGGTTTTTTTCATATTGAGTTTTCCACTTCGTTAACAAAAATCTTGTGTTATTTAATTTCTGCATTGTTATTACTTTGTTAACGCTTAGTGCACACACACACTTTCTTTGTGTTATAAGTCAATTTCAATTTTTCATACCACGTGGGCAGGCCCACCTCAAAATCCCGAAGATTCCCTGCTTTCTCTCCTTCCTGATAACCCATCCTCATCTTATTTTGATCACGCACATCAGCCATCTTCAAGCCTAGATCAGTCCTTTCATCTTAGAGCCCTTATAGCCTCCTCCGGTGTGGAAGCCCTGCTCGATGTCTTGCATCTACCCGTAAGGCCGATGTGCTTGTTACTTACGACAGGGAAAGCATCGAACACTGGCTGTTCACAAGCAAGAACACCACATGTCCGGTCAGCAAACATCCTTTGCCAAAAGAATCCGACCTAACCCCTAATCACACATTACGTCGACTAATCCTGGCTTGGTTCACCCAAAATGCCTCGCATGGCATCGACCAGATAGTGAAATCCCATGCGATGATAGTGTTGAAAGCAATCGTCAAGCCCAAGATAGCATGGGTTGAGACCAGGTACTGCATCATATGAGCTGACCACTGCTTTAGGCTGGTGTTTTCCAAGTTTTCGAACCATGGGTGCTTCCCCATTATGCAGGTTTTCACCTTTGCTGGACGAACTAGAAGCTGGTGCCATGGTCCACGCCACCTACAAGAATATGAAATACACGTTGCACGCAGAGAGTGTTTCATTTTGTCATGCATGATGCCATGTACTAGCATACTTGGTAATTATTTGAGTTTGATGAGGTACACCATAACATTTTGTAGAAAAAGAGTTGGTCAGGGAAAGAAGGGTCGTAGTGCTTGTGGCTCATGTTTACTCATGCGACATTAAACTAGGTTGAAAGTTCCAAGCTTTACCTTTATTATTCATCCAAAAAAAGAAATGTACGTAAAAAGACTAGCAACGCTGGTTGCCTGAGCTAGGAGGAGACTTTCAGATGTTTAGTTGTTACTTGTATTTGTTAAAACTACACTTTTTGCCAGTCTACTTGCGAACGACTTGGATTTCGTCGGTGCAGGCCGCCGCTGGGCCAGAGAAGGCCGCTGCCGGAGGCTCTTGGCATAAGGGAGATTTGAAAAAACAAGGCGTTTAGGATGACAGAGGAGAAAGTGGAGGCGAGTGTGAGTGTGGAGAATGTGCAAAGCGGAACGACAGAAGGGGGAGAGAATAGACGAAATTTGGGCGCGCTTGCATGCACTAGCTAGAATGACATGGTTGGCTGTATTCGACTGGTGCTAGTGCAGCTAGCTTACAGTGTTGTTTGACAAGGAAATCGATAAATTGTGGTTGAATGAGTTTTTTTTTTTAATGCATGTGTGGGTAATCTGCAGTTACATGCAGTTGTTAATCTGTAAAACAAATTAACAATCATGAAGAAGAATTGGCATTTATCAATTCTGGATTGCATACTACTCAATACAAACAAAATGGATGTGGCTTTTTCTCATGTTGAGTTAGTGAAGGTCAGAAGTCTTTGCCCAAGGTTTACTTCTTCTTTTAATAATTCATATAAATATAAATCTTTATGTTTTCTTCCCAGTTAAGTGCCTAGGTTGATAGAACGTGGGTTCACGTAGCACATCTCGCCACCATCATGTCTTGAAAACATTATAACCATGCAAACAACAAAACATACAAAACAAGAGTCTATGTTCGACTCTATTTTTCATTACTGCAACAGAGCTCCAACTCAACATCATCAGCCTAGCTTCTTCTTCCTCAAAACCTCTTTCTTCTTCCACACATAAAGTCAACAAATATCATCATTCTGATTTGGCTTCAATTGAATGGTTCATGGAGACTGAAAGTGTGAAAACTCTTACACCTGATTCTTAAGGATTCACACGTCTTGCCACCACCACTTCCACATATCCACATACAAGCTCTCTCTCTCTACTCTCGAAAGTCTCTCTCTCTCTCTCTCTCTCTCTCTCTCTCTCTCTCTCTCTCTCTCTCTCTCTCTCTCTGTCTCTCTCTCTCTGTCTAGGAAAAAGCCGCTTCATTTGGTTCTCACTAATCACTATGGTTGGGAAAAAGAGAAGGAAGTTGAAATCATAAGATTTTTATTAAAAGTCAGAAACTTCTGATGGGTTTATCAAATGGGTCTTAATCTGTGGCTATAAATGGTTCTGGGCTTTTGCAGATTAGATCAAACTAAGGTTTGTGATGGATACCAATGTTGAGTTGAAAATGTTTTGTTTGCATGGTTTTCTCCAACAGCTAGTAGCCGTTGGGCAATCTATCGCAATCCAACGGCGGTCCAACCCGATCGTCTCACCGCGCCGTGTTCGCGTGTGGCAAGAGCAACTTTGGGGACGACCTACAACCTACAACCTAAGATCCGTGAACCACTTAGTTGAAGCAACTGGGTGGTGTCAGAGCAGCTAGCTAGACAATCGGGTTGAATGAGTTTTTTTTTTTTTTTTTTTTTTTTTCTTTTGTTCTTTTAATGCATGTGCAGGTAAGAAGGTTGACGGGGAATAAGGTATTTTTGGAAGGTGAAATCCTTTAAACGGTCACTGCAACGCACGTGACCAATTTTCCGTCCAAACAGACGGACAAATGGACGAAAGGTATAACTTGCCATACGTTGATAAGTTCAGGAGGGTCATCTAACAATTTTGGTATATTGGAGGGTAAATCACCATCCCATGGATAAAATAGGAGGGTAAAGTGTAATTATCCCTTCTTTTATTTCTTTCTTGTTTTTGATTTCTCTCTTAATCCAACGTACAGACCCACATTTCTCCCTTTTTCTTTTCTTTTTTTTTTTTATTTTATTCTTTCTACTACATAGTTGTCCCATTTAAAATTTTCTTATTGTTTTATTTTTAAATTAAAGACCCATTAATTAGTCTTTGTATAATTTACATACAATTTCCCACTATTTTAATTAATATATTTAAAATCAGAGTATTTAAATCTTAAATGCTAAACTGTAACACCCCCAAACCGCTAAGGGTTAGGTTCGTCCATTTTCATACACCAAACTGCAAAGATTCGTAAGGTCTGCCAACAACCTAGCTAATATGCTAAATTAAATAAATTAAATAAAGAGAATAATAATAATTTTAAAACTCAGAGCTTTAATAAATGTGGAAACGTTTATTTCGAAAAGAGTAATACTGTTTGATACCATAAATGAAAATGCAAAGGAAAACTGGATTTATTGTGCGAGTGCACTTATTAAGGTAACAGAAAAATAATATCCTACTGCTAGCCTAGATCCCATCCCGGCCGCCTAGGTCTCTCTGTTCATAACCTGAAAACAAAACAAAAATAAGGGGTGAGCGAGAAATGCTCAGTAAGACAACCCTCAACCATAAAACGGTTGAGTTAACTTCATTTTCTTTAAAACAATTATTAAAATACACTTGAAATCTAAATTTCTAGAACACAATTCAAAATTCGGCATTTTATTTAACACCTAAAATACCCGTTAACGATTAAGACTTCTCATATATAGGGCCCATGTACACTATTATGCCCTGTGTACTAGGGTTGCGCGGTCTATTGCGACCCCAGGCAGGTAAACTGTGGCCACAGGCCCTGCCCTGTTAGCTAATTAATTGAAGTGCACTTAGCATGACATAGGGATGGATCCACTCTCCCTAAGTCCTTGAGCGGTTGCGCTTCCATCCAAGCAACGGTACCGAGCTTAAACTCTGTAAATCTCTGTGAATATTGTTGCCCAGATAAACAACCCTAGAGGGGGGGGATGAATAGGGTTGATGGCAAACTTTTGTTTTAATGAAAATTATACTGAATTAAGAAATTCAAACAATATAAGATGCAGTATAATGTTAAGAATATAAATGTGAGAATAATAATGAAGAGATAGGGAGAGAGAGATTCAAACTCAGCGATTTATAGTGGTTCGGTCCACCTGACCTACGTCCACTCCTCAAGCACACCACTTGAGATTTCAATCCACTAAACCAAACTCCTTGCAGGTGGAGTTAAAACCTTTACACTTCAAGAGTACACTACTCTTCTTCACAAGGTGCAAAATCTCCTTCACACCTCACAAGGGTCACACGACTCACACCAACCCTCTTGATACAATAGATTGTGGATCGGGTTTGAGATTTCTCTCACAATGATAATTCTCCTTTTTGAGAAGGATATACAAATAAAACTTTTACAACAATATCTTTCTCACTAGAACTCTTGTATGAGTTGAACTTGAATGGCTCAAATGAACTTGAATATATGAAATGAAAGAATGCTTTGAGCTCTAAGCTTGTTTTGTTTCTCACTTGATTGATTGATATTTAAAAATGAGAACCAAGGTCATGTATTTATAGGTCTAGCAAGAATATGACCGTTGGAGAGAATTTGAATTTTGCTAGCTAATTTTCCAAGTTGCAATCACATTTTCAAAGTCAGAAATTGTTGTTAGCTAACTTTTCAAATTTGCAATCAGATTTTCAAAGTCAGAAATTGTTGGTAGCTAATTTTTCAAATTTGCAACCAGATTTTCAAACTCAGAAATTGTTGCTAGCTAATTTTTTAAAGATGAAATCCGATTTTCAAAGACAAGAATTATTGTTAGCTAATTTTCCAAAGATGAAATCCGATTTTCAAAGACAAGAATTATTGTTAGCTAATTTTCCAAGGATGAAATCTGATTTTCAAAGAGAAGAATAATTGTTAGCTAATTTTTCAAAGATAAAATCTGATTTTCAAAGACAATGATTATTATTAGCTAATTTTCCAAAAATGAAATCAGATTTTCAAAAACTCATGTATGCAATGTATGAAGGGTCCTAAGGTCATTCTAGGATAAGGAGCCTTAAGAGTTCAATCATATTGGAGCTTTACAAGAATACCCTAATAAAATACGGATTCTTCAATCTTGAGTTCTTCAGTGCTTAAGGGCTTCTTGCTTTGAATTCCAAATGCCTTTGATTCTTTTTGGTCCTTTGAGAATGTGTACTCGAATGTTTCTTGCAACTATCATATTTGAAGTAAATACATTAAAGTAACAAGATATAATTTGTTATCATCAAAATATTTGCAATATAATCGGATTGACGCCATAGGGCTAACAAATATCTTTGGGGCCAAAATAATAATCTTCTCCACACACGTGCCTCATTTATAAAAATCTCATTATCACAAATTATTCTTATTCCTTTGATAACTCTTGAGGCAATGTGTGGGAGGGTTTTTACTCTCATTTTCTCATTAATTTCAAAAAGCTGTAACTTCCCGTCTCGGGAACCAACTACACAATTTACGAATAATTAGAAAATCCTTTATAACCAAAGCTTCTTTTAAAACAGTGATTTCAAGATTAACATTTATACCGACAAATTTTCATCTCAAAACTATTTTTAAAACAGTCTTTCATGCATCAATATAATTTGAAATATAGAACAAGAACAATTAATTGCAAATATGTTTAAAAAAATGATAAAGTAATAGGACATAAAACAATTTGAAAAGGGGTAGAGGATCCCTTACATCTCTGATTGCAATAAGTCCCTAGACTATCTCGACTGCTAACTAGTCACCTGGTACAGGTTTAAATAAATCAATACCTCGTGCTAGTCACTAAACTACACACTAATACCACTAGTATTTGTCTTGCTAACTTACTGAGAATGAATTCTCTAGATATATTTAACGACATTAGTAAATGTAATTGTCATCAGAAATATTCTCTTTTATAATTATAAGGTTTAAATAAATTCCGATATCACAAACTATACCTTTAATAAAAAAAATGATTTACAAAATGATCCCTGATTTCTTTAAAAAAAATTTACAAGAAGGTTTGAATGTTTACTTTAAACTACTTTGTATCAAAATAGAATTTTCAGGACTAAACATCCCTCTGGGAAGAATTTATGGCAACGGGTGAGTAGAAGAAAAGAAACAAAACCAATTAAGTCAAAATTTATAATTTCCCCAAAACAGCATCCGGTTGTATTGAAAAGGGAGGGAATTCCATAACTCAACAAACCTGAATTTGAGTTTGACCATGACAAGGAGAAAGAAAAAAAAAATTAATAAAATATATGTATCTATATCAATGGTTCTCGGTGGTGATGGGAAAAATGAAAGAAAAAAGAAGAAGAAAACTATCTAAATGTTTACCAAAAAGGAGAAGACATGAAAGGACAAGTCAAAGTTATCTCCTACGGTGGTTAACATAGAAAGAGAGAGAGTTTGAGAAAAGGACAAGTGATGCTTCATCACATGGTTAGGAAAGAGAAGAAATATATATATATATATATGTATTGAAACACAAGGCCCACGTTTTGAGAAGAAGAAGCCTAAAAGAAAAAGTAGCAACCAAATGCCTTATTAACACGCTGATAGAGGGAACAAATAGAGAAGAAAAAAAAATATTATAAAATAAAATAAACGAATGGTCAAACCAAACCTTAACAGAGGAAGGAAAAAAAAAAAAAAAACTGAAGAATTAAACCAAGGTGTACCAGTACGTTTGCACAAGAAAGTTAAAGAAAAGAGATAAGAGGCAAGCATATACCTCTACAGAGAACCGAATACGAGACAGGGACGTGCGGCTACAACTTTGGAATAAAAATAAGGCGTATGCTAATTTATTTATATAAGTAGGGTTTGTTCTTTTTGAAAGGGAGAATGACGGCTAGGGTTTGATAATTAGGGTTTTTTAAAATATTAGCTGAAAAGATAAAATATAAATTGATATAAAATTTTATTAAATGTAAAGAAATCAGATATGAAAACAAAATAGTAATGGCTATTTAAATAAAGCACAAATTATTATATTATTATTACTCTTTATTTTTAAAAATAAAAATAAAAATTTTCAGTCATCCATTCTCATAAGTAGCAAAAGACTAATTTACCCTCATGAGTGGGTCGGGGTTATTACAACTATCCATAATGTGTGTTAAAGCCTAGTTCAAACCATCAACTTCTCAGTTCAAACTGAGGACATAAAATTAGACATCAAATATATTTTTCAAATATATTAATCCAGCTTAAAACTATTATTTATACTAAAGTATTATTAGTCGACTTAATAAACTCCTTGGGTGTTACATTATGTTTTAATAATTATATTTAATTTTGATAAACCTCTTATCTTTCCTTAGAAAGTTGCTTATTCTATTGAACTCAACCTTCGTATTTTCTATGATTGTACAGATGATTTTATAACGGTTTTAATTGACACAAAATCAAGAAGGCTTGAAAGGACATGTCTGGGATGGATGGATTGCTCTATACCCTAGTTGTTTAATTTAGGTAGAACAATTCATGCTTGCCGAAAGATATGTTTTAATTATCTAGTGATTACGTGTATACTAATTAAGAGATTTGATAGCTCATACCTAGGGAAGACAGATCGTACCGCATTTTAGTGGTTAGGTGGATGATCCGTACTAACCGAAGATGGGTTATTCTTATTTCTTAATAAAACATTTTTTTCTGATAACATTGTTGGGTGCTTGACAAACACACACGAGTCATATCATTCATGTAAGTGAAATTTCCATGTTAAATGCAATTTACCATTATTATGAGGTTAGCGGTAAAATCAATTCCCTATATCTTTTCCAATTTATCTTACTTCTACTTTTATGTTCTTATTTAGTTTCAATTGCAAAACAAAAATCAAAACATTTTTTCAAAATTAGATTAGAGTTAATTTCAGTAACTTAACAACAACCAACAGTCTTTGAGGTTCGACATCTTACAAAGATTCGTTCTATTGTGAGTACTTATTTATTATTAATACATTCAAGACCACGTCACATCACACTAAAGGAAGGGGAGGAATTGAGGTGAAAGGGCAATGGTGGAGGTATTTATAGGTTAAAAATGCAAAGGATAAGGGTGATGTGTTATTTTTCAGTATTGTTAGTCATTGAAGGTTCGGGGTGTACTATAGAATATTCGGTGTATTATCGGACCAATAATCTTAGGGTTTAAAGCGAACGTTCGACTATATTATTGAATGTTTGACATCGAGCGTTTGATGTCTCACTCGAACGTTCGGTCTGCACAGGAACTCAAGTTCAGAATCTCATACTTTACAAACTGAGAACCAATCCTAGTATCCTTAAGTCATAATTAGAGCATCCTTAACCCTAATTAATGTTTGGGTTATTACATGGCTCCCTTGGCCTTTTAGCAGAGGAAGCGGGGCATGGCTCTCTCACACTTCAACTTTTATTTTATTTTATTTTACACCTATGAGGATTAGAGTTAGGTTTCATTTTCAATAACTTGTTGATCCCTATCTTCGTCGCAGATTTTCAGATATATAGATTTTCAGATTTTCAGATATATTAAGTTGGGTTTTTTATGAGTTCCTCTATACTCATCATTGACACCCGAACCGGTGATATCGGTTTTTTGAGACTTTGACTTGAAAGAAACTTGACGATTGTTGGACGTTGATTGGTTTGTAGTCGAATCAATTGTGTTTTTAGAACCTATGTTCATCTCAAGTCCTGATGAATGTCATTGATTATTTTATTTTATTTTTATATATTTTAAGAGAAATTGATATAGTTTATCTGAGAATATGTAAACGAAATATAAAGGAAAAAATATATATATCTCTATCAAACTACCACGTCATTGTCAACGTACCCTCAAACTATTAATTGTGTCAATCTCTCACCCTAAACTACCGAAAAATGTTAATGTCCCCCATAATGACAAAAACTTCATAAAATTATTAATTTTTTTTTTTTTTTAAAAAACTAATAAAATCTAAAATAGCAAACAGTTATACAAAAAAAAAAAAAACTAGAAAAAAACTTTTTTTTAGTTTTTTAGATTTTTTTTTTAAAAAATTTTTCAGTTGTTTTTTGTTTGTTTGTTTTTTTTTTTTAAATCGTTTTTTTTTTTTAATTTGTCTTTTAAAAAGTTATTTTTATTTTGTTTTTTTAGTTTTAGTAATTTTTTTTTTCCGAATTTATAAGGACAATTTTGTCTTATTGAAAAAAATTTATGTTAATTTTTATTTTTTTGTTGGTTTTAGAAGGGATATTGACATATTTTGGTAATTTGAGGGGGGGACATTGCCATAATTAATTGTTTGGGAGGACATTGACAATTGAGTAGTAGCTTGAGAGGAATATGTGTACTTTTCCCAAATATAAATTAGTAATTCCCATAATGTTATAATCTTTAGACATAATCAAGAAGTTCAACATTTCTAGAAGATATGGATAATTCCCTAAAAGAAATGATTATTTTTTTTTTTACATTTTTTATACATTTGTGGGTCTTACAAATCCAGAAACAAGTAATACAAATCCAATTAATATAAAAAATTGCTACAGATGTCAATAAATAAGGTCTACATCATCTTAATAAAAGATTTAGTACCTCTAATATTGATACAGTAGTATTAGACTATCAAAACAATGAAGTGCATGGTATTACTTGTCTCATTGCCTAGTGTCCAACTCAGAAATGGGTCCACCAAAGTTAGTAATGGCCAATGGGCCGACCTCGTATTCAAATTGGATGTTGAGTTGAGCACATCATTCAGCCTAAAAGCCGAAAGCCCCCAAAGACAAATAAAAAGAGTAAAAGAAAAAGAGCAAACCAATCCACTTGGAAATTCGTATCATTTCCGTTCTAAACCCCCCATCCCGTCACCCTCCCTTGAAAATCCAATTCGAAATTTAATTACTTCCACTGGACTGCTCAGACCTTTAAATTCGTAAAAGGCAATCGAGGTTGGTCGACGATGATAACCACTCCGTTTCTGAAGGCGTCAACTGCGCCGCCGCCGTATTCTAAACCCCAGCGCCGCGTCGGCACCGGATTTGGCACCCATAACCGTCCTCCCTTTGGGGTGAAGTGTCTCCACTGCAACCCTGGGCTCCCGTTGCGAGCCCGTGCAACTGACGGTACAACACACTTTTGTTTCTTGATTGCCATTGTGTATTTGGTACTTGTTTTTATCCCACTTATCGAACTGATATGTTAATTTCGCTATTCAGCACGACCGACCTCCTTTGGCACTGATAACTTATCATTTTTCATTTTCATTTTCTGATATAGTTCTACTTATTCATCGAGAAAAGAGAAAAAAAAAAAAAAAAATCCTAAAATTGTCTCTCTTAGTGAGGTTTTAAATATAGTTGTACTGATGTTTGCTTATGGTCGGGATACAATGCCAGAGAGGCTAGATGTGAGGCCTTTTGCGAGCATTTCTCGTTCAAGTAATCAAGAAACATCTTCAGTTGCTGTTAATCCACAACCAGCAGTTCCACCTCCTCCGTCATATGTGTAATTATACTATGCACTTCATTTTCTTCGTTTTTTTTCCCCCTTTCTTTTTGCTTGCTCAGTTTCTTTTCTTTTTTTTTTTTCCTTAAAGAATTTCGTTGAGTAAAAAAGACTTAAGATATAGTTATTTGCATATCACAACTGTGCCGGTGTTTTTATCAACTTTTTAACTTGTTTGTTTCTAGCTTATAATGTTTCATATCTTTTTGATCTCATGACTGTGTTTCTACTTTCTAGAGGGTCACCACTCTTTTGGATTGGAGTTGGCGTTGGGCTCTCAGCGCTGTTTTCATGGGTGAGAACAAGAAGCCTTTTGCCCATTCTTAATTCACTATCGCAGATATTTATCAATGTGGTTTTTTTCTGCTGCACTTTTTAACAATTTGAACGAAATAACAGGTTGCTGCAAATTTAAAGGTGAGTGTTTCTCTCCTATAAGGTATGGATGTGCTTCTTTTTAAATTTTTCTGATAGGTCTGGTGCCAATTAAATGCCTTCATTACGATCAGCATGACATGTGAAGGTGAAGATCTATTATCAAAAGGGCCACTTGAAATGGTAGTCGTTCAGTAAAAACTTGTGGGTTCATTTGATAAAACTTTTTAGAGGGTCCTTTTTGCTTTTTAGTTCTGATGTGACATAAAGGTAAAAGTAGTTTGTGAATATTTTGTGTTTTTAGTTTGTTAATGCTTTTGTTTTTCTACTAAAAACCAAAAAGCTGTTTTAAAAGTATTGTCAAACGAGCCATGTGTCATTTCAAGAAAGCGTATAATTGAACTTTGGAATCATTTTCTATAGTGACTCATTTCCGTCAAGGTTGGCAAAGAGAATTTTGTAAAAAGATTTGACCTTAAAAGATCTTCTTTTCGAGGGAGTCCAACATAACTTGTAGTCACCTCCCCAACCCATCCTAATAGAATACAAAACATTGAAAAAAGAGGAAACGAAGCCCATCTCCTAATCATGCACCAATCTGAAAAAATTAATGTTCCAATGTACCACGTCATTGAGAATAATCATAAGGTTAGCCAC
This sequence comes from Alnus glutinosa, assembly GCF_958979055.1. Classification (NCBI taxonomy): domain Eukaryota; kingdom Viridiplantae; phylum Streptophyta; class Magnoliopsida; order Fagales; family Betulaceae; genus Alnus; species Alnus glutinosa. Next base: position 14,819,368 of record NC_084896.1, on the reverse strand, counting down.
CAGAGCATTCCTATTCCTTGTAAGGAAAAATAACTTCGGAAAAGTTTCCTTCAAAAAACGATCCCCACACCAAAAGTCATGCCAAAACTTGGTACAAGAGTTGTCATCCACCTCAACACTAACAAAACTAGAGAAGGATGCTTCCTTCTCCCGAGTGTTCCCTCCCCTTTGGGTGGTTGTGTTTCTCCAATCGCTAAAAAGGGTGTGAATTTCTAGTCGGACGGCTTGATCCAATCTCAAAAGTGGCCGGTAGGTTTTGTCCGTCTGGGGAGATTGTTGTGTGGGATCAAGGCGATGAGGTTTGGGTTGGGGAGAATGGAGACTCTCCTTACCCCTTGGGTGTCTGTCCTCCCGCCATGCCCTTGGATTGGGTGTCGGATGATGTTGAGGATGACGATCCGTCCTTCATGATTTTGGATGCCATTGAAGAGGATTTCCATTAGGTTAAAAAGGTTGCACGTCTTAAGATCAAAGGGAGAAGGAGCTGGCAAACATCCTTGGTTGTAATATCTCTTCTCTTTTGCTGTGTTACTTGGGCCTTCCTCTAGGCGCTCCCTTCAAATCTAAAGCCATTTGGGATGGGGTAATTGAGAAAATGGAAACAAGGCTGGCGAGTTGGCAGAAGATTTACTTGTCTAAGGGAGGACACCTTACTCTTATCAAGAGTACGCTTTCTAGTATTCCCACTTATTTTCTATCTCTCTTCCCCCTACCAACTGGCATAGCCAATAAACTTGAGTGTTTTAAGAGAGAATTTCTGTGGGATAGTCTAGGCGGGGAATGCAATTTACATTTGGTAAACTAGAAGACTGTTTGCTCCCCAATTGTGAGAAGGGGATTAGGTGTCAAAAACCTTACTCTGTTTACCAAAGCTCTGCTCGGTAAATGGCTTTGGAGGTTCAGGAATGAACAAGATTATTTATGGAGGCAAGTGATTGCTTCGAAGTATGGGATCTAGAGAGGGGGGTTGTGCTCTGAGGAAGTGCGAGGTTCTTATGGGGTTAGTCTTTGGAGGTATATTAGGAAATATTGGGGAGCTTTTTCCAATTATATTTCCTTTAAAGTTGGGGATGGCCTTTGCATCCGTTTCTGGCATGATAATTGGTGCGGTGATAGTGCTCTAAAGAGTTTTTTTTCCTGAATTCTTTGCCTTAGCTTGTAAGAAGGAGGCTTTGGTTTCAGAGTACATGGATCGTTCTAGTCCACACACCCTTGGGAATTTTAATTTCTTGCGAGATGTTCATGATTGGGAAATTGAATCTCTGGATTCTTTTCTCACTCGTTTATACTCCATGAACCCACATTCGGGAGCTACGGATAGCATGGTGTGGACTCCTTCTAGCCGACATGGTTTTGCGGTAAAAAGCTACTACACTATTTTATCTTCTCCTAACAGTGAAGAGCCTGGTTCATTCCCTTGGAAAAGTATTTGGAAGGTGAAGGCCCCTCCGCGCATTGCTTTCTTCTTATGGGCCACAACTCTAGGTAGAATCCTCACGGTGGACAATCTTAGGAGGCGGGGATTTCAGTTGATTAATCGATGTTGCCTTTGTAAGAAGGATGAGGAAACTATTAATCATCTTCTCCTCCATTGTGAGTTTTCTGTGGATATCTGGCACCTAGTGCTTATCAGCTTTGGGGTCTCTTGGGTTACACTTGGTAACGTGCCTTAACTGCTCCATTGTTGGAAATTCCTTGGGCATGGACATCCTAGAGAAGCTATCTGGAAAGTTATTCCAGCCCTCTTAATGTGGAGCATTTGGAGAGAAAGAAACTGTCGGATCTTTGAGGATAGTGAGTCCAATGTGCTACTTCTTAAATCCTCCTTCTTGAGATCTCTCCTGGATTGGGTCCTTGCTCATGTTCCTACCTTCTCTTCAGGGAATTTGGTAGATCTGATTTGTTTTCTAGACTGTAACAAGACCTAGGTCTTGGTGCTCATTGTATAGCAGTTAGTTCTTTGGTGTTCTTGTTTTCTTGTATACTCTTTGTGTACGAGGATTTTCCTCTTTCTTCAATAAAACTTATTATTACTCATAAAAAAAAAAAGATCAAAGGGAGGATAGAGTTGTTGAATCTGAAAAGTTCCATTAACTACGGCGGTGCAAGCGTGCCCTCTAGGCGAAGAAAAGTAAAGGCTCACGTGCTGTAGCGTTAAGTGCTTCTTGTGGATTTCGGGTTTAAGGGCTTAGGTCCTTGTGGGTTTGTTTGGGTTTCTTTTTGTGGGCTGGTTTGGTTGTTCCTGTGTACTAAGGGGCGCCTTATGTTTTTTTAATAAAACTTTTCGTACTTATCAAAAAAAAAAAAAAAAAAACTAGAGAAGGCATCCCAATCCCTCCCAATATGTTTCCAAAGACTCAACCCATAAGGCCATTGACAAAGGTAATGCACTAACCACCCGCCAAACTGATATGGATAGCAAGTTAGGGCTGATGTGGCACTGTAGCAGCACACCCTAACCCTAGCCGCCGCACTGCAACAACAACCCTAACCTTAGTTGCATTAACCCTAGCCGCCTCTAGCATAATAAGAAGCCTCTAGCTAAATAAGGAGTAGAATACTTCTCCATATTTTCTTTCCCTAAGTGTCTTAGCTAAATAAGGAATATATTTTCCATTCTTAATTTATTTTCCTGCAGTGTGTTATGACGGCTAGACCTAATGGTTAAGTTTTATGACCTAGCCGTCATCTATTTAAGTGTAATCCTACTCAATGAATAAACATGCTGAATATTAAACCTAGACCTTTTGGTTGTTTTGGAGATCAAGGCTCTCTCGAAGTAGCCATTGGAGATCAAGGCTCTCTCGAAGTAGCCCATATCTTTTTATTTTGTTTCTTTTTATTATTTGATTGCATCAAGTGGTATCAGAGCCGGGGTTCCTCTCGTTAACCGCATTGATAAACCTTGAGGCCCAGTTTCCCTCACTAGAAACCAGAATTTTTTTTTTTTTTTTTTTGAGAAAAATTCCAGTTAATCACCATAGGTCGTTCCCGCAACAAGAACAAGGCCTACTTGGATTTTGCGGTGGAAGCAAGACCAGCCACGCGTTCATTCACCCAGCAACACGAACAGCAAGTTATGGAAGGACGCATGGGCAGCTTGGAGCAAGTGGTGCAGGCCTTGACAGCCCGAATGACTGAGGCATTTGAGATGCTGTCCGCCAGGGACCGACGTGACGCAGAGGAGAACGGGCGTAGGAGGTTACGGGCAGAAGAAGCCAGCAAACGGATGGAGGAGATCAGGAAAAGAATGGAAAGCTTTTCTCCACCACGCACCTCTCCGACAAGCCAATCCTTGCCCATAACAGGAGAGTCCAACGCAGGTTCTGTTGGTACGAATTTTATGCCCCATATAATCAATATCAAGCCTACCGAGGACGTCACGATGTCGCTTGAATTTTCTGGGGATATTTCAAGCCCGGATGGTCGTGTGGTCAAGGAAGGAGTTGCTGGAATTCTTGTAGCAGCTAGTCCAGAAGGGGCTGAAAATATCATGGGGCTGCTGCAGCAGAATGTGAAGAAGAAAGAAGAAGAGAGGAAGCACGGGTCGGAAGAGCATGGAGTAATTTTTACAAAAACAGAACTGAAACAAAATGAGAAGGAGAAGGAAGACCAGGGGCTGATTTTTGCAAAACCAGAATTCTTCCTTGGGGACAAGGAAGATGTTAGGGGAGAGGGATGATATGGATAGCAAGTTAGGGCTGATGTGGCACTGTAGCAGCACACCCTAACCCTAGCCGCCGCACTGCAACAACAACCCTAACCTTAGTTGCATTAACCCTAGCCGCCTCTAGCATAATAAGAAGCCTCTAGCTAAATAAGGAGTAGAATACTTCTCCATATTTTCTTTCCCTAAGTGTCTTAGCTAAATAAGGAATATATTTTCCATTCTTAATTTATTTTCCTGCAGTGTGTTATGACGGCTAGACCTAATGGTTAAGTTTTATGACCTAGCCGTCATCTATTTAAGTGTAATCCTACTCAATGAATAAACATGCTGAATATTAAACCTAGACCTTTTGGTTGTTTTGGAGATCAAGGCTCTCTCGAAGTAGCCATTGGAGATCAAGGCTCTCTCGAAGTAGCCCATATCTTTTTATTTTGTTTCTTTTTATTATTTGATTGCATCACAAACTATCATAGTTTTTATCTACTACCTAACGTCAAAAAGCCTGTCTCTCCACAATAAACTTCCATAAACACTTTCTAGTAGAGCCTGATAGAGAGTAAGAAAACTCTTGGTCCCCAACCCTCCACGCTAAAGAGGAATATAAACCTTCCAATTAATGAGATGGAATTTAGACTCATTATCCAAACCACTCCAGAAAAAATCTCTTTGCAATTTTTCTAACCGATTTGCGACACCAACCAGGATAGGGAAGAGGGAAAGGAAATAGGTAGGAAGGGTGGAAAGCGTGCTCTTAATCAATGTTACTTGACCACCCTTAGATAAGTAGAGTCTTTGCCCCCTAACTAATCTTTTCTCCATATTCTTAATGATTGTATCCCACATAAATTTAGCCTTAAACGGAGCACCCACCGAGAGGTCCATATACTTCGTAGGCAAAGATGAGACCTTACAACCCAGAGTACGAGCCAACTCACTCACACCACGAGGCTTATTAAAAGAATCTGGGTGATCATTAATTAGAATATAGAACCGAACTGTGGATATGCAGTGCGTAATCCATCTCCGCCATTTCTCCCCAAAGCCACATCTCTTTAACATGTATAATAAAAAATCCTAGCTAATGTTGTCATAAGCCTTCTCTAAGTCCAATTTTACCAAAACTCCTAGCTCGCCTGATTTGAGACGGCTATCTAGGCATTCATTAGTGATGAGAACATAATCTAAGATCTGTCAACCTCTGATAAAAGCATTTTGAGTTTTTGAAGTGATATTCTCCATCACAATCTTTAATCTATTAACCAAGACTTTCATAATAATTTTGTAGATACCACTCACCAGACTGATAGGACAAAAGTCTTTGACCTCAACTGCCCCGACTTTCTTAGGAATAAGAGCGATGAAAGTAGCATTCAATCTTTTCTCAAACTTACCCCGCTAATGGAACTCAAGAAAGACTTTCATGACATCTATTTTGACAACATTCCTACAAGGTTGTAAGAATTGCATCGAAAAACCATCTGGACCCGGAGTCTTCTCTCCATTCATGTCTTTTGCCACCTCAAAAACCTCACTTTCCTCGAAAGTTCCGTCCACCCATTCTGTCTCCTCCTCACTAATAGAGTGAAAAGGAAGACCATTCAAATCCAGATGCCAATTCTAATTCTCAGTATAGAGCTGAGAGAAAAATGAACTATATGATCTTTAATTTTAGCTGGATTAGAGGAGATATCGCCATTGATAACTAACTTCTTTACCATGCGTATTCTATTAGAGTTGGCAACTTGGTGGAGGAACTTGGTATTTTTATCACCCTTCCATAATCATAGCGCCTTTTGCCTCCAACACACCTTCTCCAAATGATTTCCTTCTCCAACTCAACTGTAGCCACATCCTTCCTCAATTTCTCCTCACTTGAAAGAGGTCTTTGTTTGCAACCACATCCACTCCTTTTCAATCATTAAGAAGAGCCATTTTTTTTTCTCTCCTCATTACCAAACTCCGATTCATTCCACGTTTTAAAGTCGACTTTCAAAGATTTTTATTTCTTAGCCAAAACAAAATCGGGGGCAACCTTGAAAGCAATGGGAGTTACACTAGTGCCTCACCTTCTCAACAAAGTCGTATGTTTTCAGCCTCATGTTTTTCTTTTTTAAAGTAACTTTTGCCCCCCCCCCCCCCCCCCTTGAAATTCTCTACAATAAAGAGAAATAGGAAAATGATTAGAAAGAATCCTGGGTAGTCTACTCAACAACGTTTGGAAAGTGAATCTCCCATTCTAAAGAGATGAGAAACCTGTCAATTTTAGACCATGAAAGGGAATCCCGGTTGTTAGAACAAGTGAAGTGTCCACCTCGGAGAGGGATATCCATAAGACGTTGCTCAAAAATAAAATCTAAGAACTCTTCCGTAGCAGGTTTGATTAGTTGGTGGGATGTACCTTTGTGCATTGGGGGCAACTTTAACGTCACCCACTTCCCTAGAGAAAGATCGGGGACCAATTTCACCCACTCACAATTCGATCTTTTCCACAATTCTCCTATCCCATATCAATAAAATGCCACTAGAAGCACCCCTAGAATCCAACTAACACCAATCTAAATTTTGATAATTCCACAAAATTCGAACACAATATGTGTTGTGACATTAAAATTTTGGATGGAAAACAATTAGAGAATAGTCATTGTTGTTGTAAATATTGACTTTCTTTCCCTCTCTCTCTCTCTCTCTAGATGAGCTTTTGAGTATTTGTTGGAAATGTGGCCTCAATTTTGTTATGGGAATCCTTTGTCTCTCGTCGGCGCATGCTAGTGCGTTCCAGCTTTTCTCTTCTCTGATGGGGATGTCAAGGTGGTGTTTTATTGAATCCAAATCGTTTGAGTTGGCGATGGAGGGTAGGTCTTCTGTGTTACATATTCTTGAAAGGTGTAGGGGTAGCGTTCGATCAATTGGCTTGGGTAAAGTTAATATGTTATGGTTGTAAGTCACTTTGGAGGAGTTGGTTCTATAGGGGAGGGAACAAAGGAGTTTTGGAGACGCTCCAGAGTTGGATTCCTAGCTTTCCTCGCTCAACGTTGCTCTAATAAGCATGGGCATTTCTTGGTTGTGGTGGAGCACGGTGGAGGGAGACAGAGGGGACATATCCTAGTGCCGGATGGGAGAAATGGCAAATGATGGAGGTCCTTTGCCTCAGAGTTGTGTTCGGTATTGCAATTTTTTCGGTCGCTATATGGTGGTAGGTCAACTGAGGTTCATAACAGCTACGTTCATCGTTGGGTGTGGGCAAAAGTTTTAGTTGGGGCTGATGTTGAATCCTCTGGTAGAGGTTGGGGGGGGGGGGGGGGGGGGGGGGGGGAATAGGTCGTTTGCAAAGTTAATTGTGTGACCAAGGAAAACTCTGGCAGTGTGAACATTGGTGAACAGTATTCTTAGAAATTCTGATGTGTTTGCATCGAAGGGACAGATTGTGACTGGGTTGTTTACGTCTGGGGATGAAGATCTACTTGTGGGAGGACATAGGACTTTTGGGTGAAAATTTAATTTTCGCACCTTCAGAGAGACGTTTGCTCACATTAAAACGGATGTGGCTTGTCCTTTAAAGTGGATTAATTTGGGGTAGGGTCTAGGTGTTGTTGGAAGTAACCGAGGCTTAGTGGGTGTAGTGGGTGTTGAGCTGAAGCCGATTTTAAAAGTTTTTGTTCCATTGAAGGCCCCTGTTGTAGCAAGTATTTTAGGCCCGCCTCCAGTGGCCCATTCTTATCAAAACTCTAAAGGTAAGGCCTTTCGATGGGCCCTGGGTGTGCTCAGGCTCAGTTCTCCTTCAAGCCCAAAGCCAAACTTTTACTCAAGTGGAAAGTGAAGCAGGATTTGGGCCACCGGGCTTGGTGCGTTCTGTTTTGGGTTCAAAGGCAGCGAAGGGCTCGAGTGCTCATATGGGTCACCTTGAAGGAGCTACCGCGATATGCAGCATTGTCGTCTCAGCCCCCAATCCTCAACCTCCGTCGGGAGTGGTTATGAGGAGTTCTCTCGCTAGCGATTCTATGCTTGTAGATTAATGTTATGTCTTGTGGCTGTAGCTCGTCGTGGAGGGGAGCACTGTCAGGACCCAGATCCTATCGATGGTATCTCGGTGTCTTTGATTTGCTCTGACCAAAATGTATTGGAGGCAGAAGTTCCAGACGGGTCTCTCACCGGTGCTTCTATGTCGAAGGTGGTGCACAAGGAACGTCTTTCGCAGTTGTTTTCTCAATCTCCTTCGCTGGCGAGGAGATTGCGATGTCTGATTTTAGTATTGAATCCTGTGGTGTTGATGCAAGTGTTGCTGAGGTATCTGGAGAAGCAACTCGCTTAGTTAGTCAGGCAGATGGTTTGGGTGTTGATGCTGTTGTTTAAGGGCTTGTTGGTGAAGGTAGTCAGTTAGGCCCTATTGCTGTTGTAATGTCACAGGGAAAAGAGTTAGTCACATTTGCGCTATCACCCCAAAAGGACTAGTCAATTTGGAGCTTCTTTAGAATTCTTTATAAAACACAGTTTCACCTAGTAATTAAGTAATGCGAGACTTAACGTTCATGGGTATCTTTATAAACCACTCACTCTGTGTAAGCTACTCATCTTTTCCCAATATGGGACCGGAGTGTTACAAACTTCTCCCCTTAAACCCCTGACGTCTTTATCAGGGCCACATCATGTGGTGCTTCAGTGCGACATGACCATCGTTATTAGGTGGCTTTAATACCATTTATCACGACAAAAAAAAACCCACTAGCCACATCTGATCTATTACCCCAAAAGGGCTAGTCAATTTGAAGTTTTCCTAGAATTCGTTATAAAGCATAGTTTTACCTAGTAATTAAACAATGTGGGACTTAGCACCCATGAGTATCTAAGCTCACTCACGCTATGTGGCCTACTCATCTCTTTCCAATATGGGACCGGGGTGTTACAGGTGTTGTAGCAGGCCCTAGGTCTGCTTAGTGGGCTCTTGCTGTTAAAGGGGGGAAATTTAGGTCTTCACTAGACTTTGATCCTTCTGCTTCATGTTCATCTTCTAGATTTTTGGGGGAGATCAGTGTTAATGGGTAAGGGATCGTTCTACTTGCTTTGGTTGGTCTTGAGTTGGGTTGTGCTGGAGGGAAAAACATGCTTGTGTGCAAGTCACCTGCTTGTGTGCAAGTCGACACCATGCTTGGTTGTGGATCTTTACATTCGGTATTGCAATTTCTTCAGTCGCTATAATGGCTGCATAATCTTCCTTGAAGTTCCTGTCCTCTTGTTGTGTTTGAGAAAATTGGCAGCTTAGGGTAGGAGTTTTCAGATGGTGTTTTGCAAAGAGTGAAGGAGATCCATATGTTGTGGGGATTTTGTGTGAGGGTTTTGAGGAGCAGTCATGGCACTTTGACAGCCATTGAAGCGAGTCATTTCCAAAAGGTTTCGGCGTCCAATTCCAACAATTAAACATAGGTATTAGGGAGTTAAAAAGATTTGCATGCTTAATTAATTATGACTCTGAAGGTGGAAGTTCAAGCTGTGAAAGAGGTACGGACAGGGGTTTCTCAGCTCTTAATAAAGCCTAAATTGTTATCTTGAAACGTGAGAGGGTTGAATGAGGGGGATAAATGCTTAAGGGTAAGGAATTTACTCAGAAAATGGAAGGCTGATATTGTCTATTTTTAAGAAACTAAGCTGGAGTTTATGTCTTGTAATGTTATGCGTAGTTTGTGGGGTTGCCATCATGTGGATTGATGATGTTTAGACTCTAGAGGGGCTTTTGGTGGAATTTTGATTATATGGGATAGGAGGGTGGTCGAAAAAATCAACGAATGTGTGGGGGAGTTTACTCTAGCGTGTTCAATAAAAAATGTTGAACATCATTTCACTTGGGCTTTTGCGGGTGTTTATGGCCTTAATTCTAACAGGGATAGAAGGCTTCTTTGGGATGAATTGGCTAGTTTGCTTAGTTGGTAGAACTTGCCTTAGTGCATTGGGGGTGATTTTTCGTCACCCGTTTCCCTAGTGAGAGATTGGGAAAAGCCTATTTTTACCAAGCTATGGTGGAGTTCCTTGATTTCTTTTTTGATCAGGGTCTGATGGACCTCCCTTTTGTGGGTTGAAATTTTATTTGGTCGGATAATCGGGATTTTCCCTATTGGTCTAGGGTAGATTTCTTGGCTCTATGTATTGGGAAGTCCAGTTTCCTCATGGGTCCTTGAGTTGGCTTCATAGACTGTGCTCGAACTACTTTCTGATCCTTCTTGACTATGGTGACTTTCAGGGTGGTAAAAGGTATTTTAAATTCGAAAACACCTGGCCAAAGTCTGAGGGTTTTGTAGATAGGGTGAAACAGTGGTGGGATGTTGTGGTCATGAATTGGTGTTGTATGTATAAGAAAGGTGGGGAGTCTATTGATCACCTTCTTCTTCATTGGGAGGTGGCAATAGAACTGTGGAGTGGACTTTTCCAGTTGTTTGGTGTTGCATGGGTCATGCCTTGTAGGGTGAGTGAGTTGTTGGAGAGTTAGAGGGGACAATTGGGACGCCATACTGTTTTGAAAATATAAAGATTGGCTTCTTTGTGTTTAATGTGGGGCATTTGGAGGAAGTGGAACGCAAGAAGTTTTGAAGATCATGATATTGTTATGTTAGAGATGAAGAAGATGATGTTCCAATCTCTTTATACTTGAAGAGTAGCATGAAATAGTTTGCTTGTTTCTGAGTTTTTGGAGTTTTGTCATTCTTTTCCTACACTTTAGGGGTTATTTGTGTATGCTTCCTGTGTATTAGGGTTGTACCCCTCTGTGTTTTGAATGAATTTGCATTACATATCAAAAAACAAACTCACTCTCACTCCCTAGTTTATGTATCAGGCCTTTAGCACCTGGACATTAGCGGCCTTACGCATGGGTTACATTCTTTACTTTAACACACCAAAGGCATGGAAACATGCATGCAAGTAGTCCTTAGTGTTGTGGTTGTTTAAATGTTTTTTTTTTCTTTTTTTTTTTTTTTTGGGGGGGGGGGGGGGGAGGGGGTGTTGGGTGTTGGTGTGGCGTGTGGCGTGTGTGTGTGCGGTTTCATGTGTGCATGAGTGTGCGCGTGTGTCAATTATTCATACATCCGTTGGAGATTAGATTTACTCAACTATATGAGGATTACGAAGTCTCACAAACCCTAGCACCATTACTGTTGGATTATTTGACTTCAATCCTAGAGTTGCAATTTGATTCAAGACATAATTATAACAAATCCATGCACACATAAATGTATACATGCACGCATGCACCCATATTTATTGTATGTCAAAGTAAATATATATTTGGTATCTTATTTTGTTGTGCCTATATCAGTTTGTTTTAAGATTTGTGTATCATCTCTTCTTCTATAAGACTTAGCTTTGGATCTTTTATGGCAGTAGCAGAATTCAACCTTGCACTTTTTCCACATGTTTTCTAATCTGTACAAAATTTACTGTTAATCTTTCAGAAATATGCAATGCAACAAGCTTTCAAGACATTGATGGGACAGATGAATTCTCAAAATAACCAGTTCAATGATGCAGCTTTTTCTTCGGGATCACCTTTTCCATTTTCTATGCCTTCAATGCCGGCGCCTTCAACCTCACCTCCTCCAGTCGCTTCTCAATCTGCTGTTACAGTAGATGTGCCTGCAACAAATGTAGAAGCAGCGCCTACAACTGTTGTCAAAGATGAAACAGAAGTAAAAAAGGAATTGAAAAGACTTGGTAATAATTAACTTCTTAGCCACAAGTTTCTATTTTATAAAATAATTTATTTTTTCTTGATTTTCATAACATGCTGTATCTGCTTGCTTTAGTTTAAAAGCAATATGTGCGAGAACTTTGAAGATGTTGCTCCAGTTCAGATATAGAAATCTGATTTATTATCTGCTTTCTTTATGCTTATATTTCTCGTACTTTTAGTGAATTATACATCCCTGATATAGAACTCCTTACAGATTTAAAAAATAAGTGTCTTATTGTTAGGTTAAGATTAACAATCTTCCAAATCTATATTTTATGCTTTAACTTATTGAACTTCAAACGTTGATGAAATGCAGTCTACTTTTTAAATAACTGATGTCCTTTCTAAATTCAAAGTTTGAGAATTTGTTGTAAACATAGGTAGGTATTTCACGACTATTATCTATGCTTGCGGAAAATGTGTGAAAATTTTTAATGGGGATAAGGTGCCAGTACCTGGGGGATTTTATATGGCTTTTTTCTAGAAATATTGGGAGGTGTTAAAAGAGGACATTTTGGCAGTGTTCAAGGAGTTACATAGTCGAGGGAAGTTTGAGAAGAGTTTCAATGCTACTTTTGTATCTCTTATTCCGAAGAGAACTGGGGTGGTGGAAATTAAGGATTTTTTTGCCCTATCAGCTTAGTGGGAGGTGTTTACAAAATTATTTCTAAAGTATTGGAAAATAGGTTGAAGTCGGTATAGGGAAGATTGTTTCAAGTTCTCAGACTGCATTTATTAGATGTAGACAAATTCTAGACTCGGTCTTGGTGGTGAATGAATGTTTGGATAGTCAGATTCGATATGGGGACCCGAGAGTATAATGTAAATTGGATTTGAGAAGGTCTATGACCACATCAACTAGTATTTTCTGTTATATGTGTTGAAGAGATGTGGCTTTGGAGAGAGATGGCGAAGTTGGATAGATCACTACATATCTACGATTCGGTTTCTATTCTCATTAATGGGTCTCCTTTGGGCTGCTTTAGTAGTTTGAGATAGGGGGATCCACCGTCTCCATTATTGTTTGTGGTTATTATGGAGGCATTAAGCAGGATGATGGCTACTACGGTGGATAGTGGGCTTATATTTGGATTTTCGGTGGGATTGAGAAATCATCAGGAGATGATAGTCGAATTTGTTGTTCGCAGATGATACGTTGATCTTTTGGGAGCCTAGTGGTGAACAAATTCGTAACTTGAGATGCCTTTTCTTATGTTTTGACGTGGTTTCGGGGATGAAGATAAACTTGTCTAAATTCGAGATTGTTCCCATAGGCGAGGTCGGGGATGTGGAGGGTTTGACTAGCATTCATGGGTGTAGAATGAGTTCGTTACCGCTGAAGTATTTGGGTCTTCCGTTGGAAGCTGCTTATAAGGCTTCTACCATTTGAAATGGCATTATTGAGAAGATGTAACATAGGTTGGCGGGTTGGAAGAGGCTTTGTTTATCAAAGGGAGACAAATTGACTTTGATAAAAAGTAGTTTTTCGAATTTACCATCGTATTATATGTTCCTTTTCCCTATTCCAGTAGGAGTGGTTAATTGACTAGAAAAACTTCAGAGGGACTTTATTTGTGTGGTATTGGTTTTTTTTTTTTTTTTTTCTAGGATAAGTAATGGAGATTTAAAAAAAAAAACATAAGGCTCCCTTAAATACACAGGTATGGAGACTTTGATATCTTTTGTTAGGTGTTCCTTGTGTGGTATTGGTGATGAGTTTAAGTTTTATCTAGTGAAGTGGTCGAAAATATGTACTCTAATATTTTCAGTGGGTTTGGGGGTGAAAAATTTGATACAATTTAATTGAGCCCTTTTGGGTAAGCTGTTGTGGAGGTATGCTACGGAGAGGGAGGCTCTTTGGAGATCAGTTGTGGACATTAAATATAATTGTTTGAAGGGAGGTTAGTGCTTTAAGGATGTTGGGGGCCTCTATGGTGTGGGAGTGTGGAAATGTTATAAGGAGGGAGTGGGAAGATTTTTCTAAACATGTGAGGTATGAGGTAGGAGATGGATCTAAGTGCGGTTTTGGCATGATGTTTGGTGTGGGGAGCAACCTTTGAAGTTCTTATTTCCGGATTTATTCACTATTGCTTGTGGTTAGGATGCGTGGGTGGCAGATCATATGTATGTAGATTTGGAATGAAAACATGCATTGGAATATTTTCTTTACAAGACTTGTGCATGATTGGAAGGCATGAAGGGGAGGAAAATATTTGCTATCTTCCTTCTAAAAGGGGATCATTTGAAGTTAAGTCTTACTATCTACTCTAGTGAGTTGGAACAAGATTTGTACACCTTTGTATGCAGGTGGGTTGGGAGTTCACAATCTCATCCAGTTCAATCGAGCGCTTTTGGGTAAATGGTTATGGAGATATGATAGGGAGAGAGAGGCTTTATGGCGTTTGGTGATTGATGCCAAATTTCAGAGCCTTAAGGGTGGGTGGTGCTCGAAAGAGGTCTTGGGTTCCTTTGGAGTGGGTGTATGGAAACATATAAGGAGGGGGTGGGAGAATTTTCGCTATTTTGTTCGTTTTGAAGTGGGGAGTGGATCTAATATTAGCTTTTGGCATGACCGATGGTGTGGGGATAGTTCTTCGAAGCAATGCTTTCCAGCTCTTTTTTGTATTGTAAGGAACAAAGACGCGTTGGTGGCGGATAATTTGATGGTCCATAATGGTGTAATTCAGTGGAATGTTCTCTTCACAAGACAAATCCAGGACTGGGAGATGGATATGGTCCTCTCTTTCTTCGACCGATTATATTCTACTTCGATTCGTCATGGTGAGGGTGATAAATTAGTGTGGAATCCCTCTAAAAAAGGCTTATTTGAGGTGAGATCCTTCTATGAAGAGCTCTGTAGGAAAGATGGCCCATCTCTTCCTTCTTTTCCTTGGAAAAATATTTGGCGTGTTAAGGCTCCAACTAGGGTGGCTTTCTTCGTATGGTCAGCAGCTTTGGGCAAAATTTTGACGCATGATAACTTGCGTAAGAGGAATGTAATAGTAATGGAGTGGTGTTGTCTATGCAAGAAGAGTGGGGAGTGTATTGATCACTTGTTGCTTCATTGTGAGGTAGCCCAGGCCCTATGGAGCTACGTTCTTAATTTATTTGGGGTTGAGTGGGTTATGCCACAATCGGTGTTGGGGTTATTGACTAGTTGGGGGGCGGCAAGTGGGAGTCGGCATGCGAAAGAGGTTTGGCGGTTAGCTCCTCTTTGCTTGCTGTGGTGTATTTGGAGGGAGCGGAATGCTCGTCTGTTTGAAGATGTAGAGACACCTATGGTGGAACTACGGAAGCGGTTGCTCAACACTTTATATTCTTGGATAGCGCCACATCATAGTTTGAGTGTCTTTTCTTTTGTAGACTTTTTAAACTTACTTTCTGTTCGACCCGTTTAAGGGCTCTCTTGTATACTTCCCGTGTATAAGGGTTGCGCCCCTTAGCGCTTTTCAATAAATTGCAATTACTTATAAAAAAAAAAAAGTAAGTTCCCATTTTCCATGGAAGAGTATTTGAAAAGTTAAGGCTCCCTCGAGAGTAGCTTTCTTTTTGTGGACGACGGTTTTAGAGAAATTTTTAACTTTAGATAATTTATGAAAGATGAATGTTATTTTGGTGGAGTAGTGCTGTATTTTTAAGAGATGGAGGGAGTCTATTGATCATCTTCTCCTTCAATGTGAGGTTGCATCAAAATTGTGGAGTGCACTTTTCCAGTTGTTTGGGTTGTTTGGGTTATGCCTTGATAGGTGAGCGAGTTGTTGGTGAATTGGAGGGGACAATTGAGAAACTTTACAGCTTTGAAAATATGGAGCTTTGTGTTTCATATGGTGTCTTTGAAGAGAGCGGAACGCAAGGAGCTTTGAAGATCGTGAACATGGATTGCAAGAGCTAAAGAAGATGATGTTACAATCCCATTATACATGGAGAGTAGCATGGAAGAGTTTACTTATCAACAAAAGATATTGTTCGTGATTACTTACTTTTCCTTCCACAGCAACTGCAGCCCACGATAGAGAGCTTTGGTCACCTTGTACATTCCTAAATTTTTGCTCGAGATTTGTTCAATTGTGACTTCAGAAAAGCCCTAGCTCCTTTCTTAGCCACTGATTTGGTCAACAGACAGGGCTTTGGTTAGAACTCTAGAATTTAAGCGTTAGAAGATTATGGCACAATTTAGCAAGTCATCAGGTCTATAGAGCATTTTCATCTGGGCCTTCCATACCAATAATCATTCTTTTATTGAAATCTTTCTCTCCTTTTTTTTTTTTTTTTTTTTTTTTTTTTTTTTTTTTTTTTCCTGAACTGTATATTATTTTGTTTTACTTTCAATGTTTTGGCACTTTTTTTAGTTCATCAAAAAAATGTTTCGGCACTTTTTGCAATCATACCTTTAAAGTTTAAAAAGTTGCAATGTCGGGTTGGGAATGTTTTAAAATTTTGCAATGTCATCCTCTCCCTTAGGATTTTCTGTTAAATTCTAACAGAGGACGCTAAAATACCCCAATTTTTTTTTTTTTTTTTTGAAAAAAAAAAAATATTGCTCCATGGTGACCCAAGGCTGCTGTTCCATGTTTTATTTTTTTTTTAAAAAAAAAATTAAATTATTTAATTAGGGTAATTTTGTATTTTTATAAGTTTTAGAGGGGTATAAGGGACATTTCACCTATGAACTGTTTGATTTAACCTTAAATCTTAATGGTAGGCGTGATATGGCAAATTTTTAAAACATGGGAACCCAACATTGCAACTTTTTAAACTTTGAAAGTATGATTGCAAAAGTGTCGAAACATCAAGAGGTAAGTAAGTGAAGTTACCACCGCAAAAAAAAAAAAAAATGCAACTTAATCTAGAACCTGTGGATTCTATGCTTTTATGGTGGCCACAGTTGAGAGTAAATACATAGGTATTCTAATGTTCAAGGCAATAATCTTTTGGGGGGATGTTATTAACAAGTTGGCCGCATAAATGGCTGGCCAGACTATGCAACGTGCATTGGCAGGCATTGCCCTGCTTGCCCATGCCTCAAGCTTTTATGCTTGTAGCTCTTATTATGTATGCGTGCATGTCTTTGGCGTGTAAAAGAACTAAGATATATAATTAGATCTAAGAGATCTAAAGGCAGAGAAGAAATTCCTCCAATTGCCCTCATCTAGTTGAAATATTAGGCTTGTAGCTCTTATTATGCATTTGTGCTTATGTGTGCGTGTAAAGAACTAAGAATTAAATTAGATCCAAGACGTCTAAAAGAAGAGAAGAAATCCTCCAATTGCCCTCATTGAGTTGAAAAATGATCTCGAAGAGTTTTTTTCAATCCAAGTGTTAGGACTTTACTTTGTCCCCCCCCAGGCTCTATTTCAACATTAAAATTTTAAGCCTTCCTTCTCCTTAAAATACTTGTTGAGGAATAATTTTATGGTATTCCAAGTCACACTACTCTGATGTCGATTAAACTAGTTTCTCCAACACTGGCCTAGACACGACCTAAAAAGTCCTGAGCAAATAACTCCCTCTCAGCAGTGCATTGAATAAAAATGATGCTCTGAATTGCTGTTCAACAATAAAAAGAAAGCCACTTTTGTTAGAACTTTCCTTCCAAATGGTCTCCAATGAAAATTGACCCCTAGACCTCCTTTCAATGTCCGATAATAAGATCTTATGTAAAATTTCTTCCCAACCCAGTAACTTGCACCACATCAAGTAAATCAAAGTTTTCAATAGCTTCAAGCAAGTCTAGCATTAAATATACAATTAATTTGATGCATATACTTTAAAATATCAAAGAAGTTTTCAACAGATTCAAGCTGCTTTCTCTACTGCAATATCAAACAATTCGGGGAATAAAATTGTCAAAGCTCTTCTCCATACCATAAATCGAGTTCAACTAGATTTTGTGTCACCTACCAATAAAATGAAAAAGAGTTTTGACTTTAAATAGAAAAAGAGCCTGGAAGAAGCTTTCATATTAGAACTCTAATCCAACTTGTGGTAACAGCTTTTGTAGATGTTTCACCGGAAGAAGCAGAGCAAAAGAGCCCTTATGAAAGCTTTAAAGATGCTAGTGGAACAAGTTCGTTCAAGGATGCTCAGATTGCTGGGGTGGTAAGTATTTGTTGTTGAGCTTTTGAACGAGCTGTGGTGTTTAAGTTAATATCTTACGGTTTAACTATTTGAGCATGTTTGAAGGTTTCTCAAAATGGAGCTGCTTCTGAGCGCATAGGTGGTTCTGAATGGTCCCAAGCTACCACTAACCCTGCTGGTTCCGAGTTGTCCCAATCTACCCGTAACTCCACTGCTTCTGATGGGTCCCAATCTACCCGTATGTAGTCAATTGCTTTTCTTATTATTATTACTAGATTGCATCGACCATTGCAGTCCTTCATTACATGGTCTGTCTCCCTCAGTTTTATTACTGGCTTTCTGTTAGCTTCTGTTTCTAATAAGTGTAATATCTTAAATCTATACCAGGACTTGTTTTACTGATATCATGTAGATGAGTTCTTTACTTCTAGAATATATTTCTTAGTTCAACAGTCCTATCTGGTCTTGATGGATAGTTAGTTGTAGAAGGAAGTATTTGGTATCAAGAGCAAATCCTAATGGAGTACCCTTAAGTGAGACGTTTGGAAACTTGGATACTTTAGTTTGAAATGTTTGCTAGTTCAGTACCCTTATCTCAAAACGGCGTATAATTCAATACATTTTTGTAAAGTTATCCCAAAATATAAATATAATTTCAAATCAATATCTTACTCATCAAAGTTGTTTGAAGCAATATTACTTATCAAAAGTTGTTTGAAGCAATATCAATTGAAAAACTTGGTTGGAAATGAAAACCTGTTGCAACTCAGACCCTGCAGCATTAAGCATTAATTTATCTTTGAAATTAATGTTTGAATTCATGGTACAAATTTTACACTGCTTTGTCATCTCTTGAAACAATTGAAGTGAATTTCCAGTGATTTTTCGATTTCGATTTCATATGATATAAGATGTGATTTCTGAATGTTAATTTCCTTCCTTTTGCATTAACAAAAGAAGGGATTTTGGTGATCCTAATTTATCAGAGTTTGCGATTTTAAAAATTATTCTTACTTTAAATTTTGTTTATGAAGTTTTACGAATCCCTCGTCATATATCTCACCAGTGTTGACCACCTCTGCCCCATTACCCCTCAAGCTCCACCAAACCACTCTACCACTTTCCCCACCTCCACCATTTTTGTTACCATCTCTTCCCCTTTTCTTGCGACCACCGCCAGCAGCGGCATGCTGTCAATGACACCACCTCCACCTCCACCTCCACTGCCACTACATCCATCATCGGCTCTCATCAGTGCTTCCACCAAAATCTCTATTGCCACCCCACTATGTCAATGCTACCATCACCATGTTGCTACTATAGCTATCTTGCTACTACTTTCTAGTTACTACTCACACCAGGATGTGCTGCGGCACCTGCCAGCACCATTGAATAATCACTACCTTCATTGACACGGTCACCAACCATCATGATCTCCATTTTGATTGCAGTACATATATTCATTTACATAGTGAAATTTGTTAATGGAAGGCTTTTATTTGTAGAATCTGTTAATTCTGTCATTTTTATCTTTTGGTAAATCTCCAGCAGTATGACAATGAACTAGCAGCGCCACTGGATTTAAGCTCCACTGGTATTTTATGCATTAAAAGCCTTGATAAGTACAATTCTACTAAATCAGATAGCTGACAATAGAATTTGTTGTTTGTGCATCCTTTTCTAACCATATGGTGGTGGACTTTTGCCCCCAACTTATCTCTTTGCTTGGGCTAGCCACTCAAGCTCTTGGTTGAAGTCCTTCCTTCTAGTTGTTTCAGCCTAGCAAAGATGTCTATCCCCCTCCTACACCCTTAATGTCTTCTAAAAGTCTCAATTTTTGTACCAGTGCTTGGTTACCCCTAGGTCCCTAGAGACCTTGTTAGTCCACCTCGTCATATTAGATTTTGAAGTCTTAATTTCTTTAGAACACAAACTAGAAGATTCTTTGAATGGATTTAACCAATTATTCATATTTTCAATGAAACTTTCTGCACAAACAACATATATTTAAATCCACCGGTTTATTACCTTTATTCTTCAACCTCTCCTTTACTCACTTGTTCAAGATTTTTTTTTTTGATAAGTAATAGCAATTTATTGAAAAGCGCAAAGGGGCGCAACCCTTATACACGAGAAGTATACAAGAGAGCCCCTAAAAGGGTCGAACAGAAAATAAATTTAAAAAATCTACAAAAGTAAAGACACTCAAACTATGATGTGGCGCTATCCACAAATATAAAGTATTGAACAACCGCTTCCGTAGCTCCACCATAGGTGTCTCTACATCTTCAAACAGACGAGCATTCCGCTCCCTCCAAATACACCACAGCAAGCATAAAGGAGCTAACCGCTTTTATTTTTCTACGCATGTAGTTATCCCAAAAACCCATTGGAAGAGTCTCAATTTTTGTCTTTGTTTAATCCTCTCACTGGTTATTTGTTAGTCTGGCTTTTCATTCTCTTCCTTTCCCTCATTCACTTTCTTCTTCAGCTTCTTCCACCTTCTTTGATACCACTATCAAAACAGCTGCCTTCTTTCTCTTGCTCTTCATCTTTTCCTCTCTCCTTGACGCCACAGTGCTGAAACATTGCAGACATTTCAACCAAAATTATTGAGTTTTGATTTTTTTTTTTTTGGCGGGCAGAAGCATGGACTTGTGTTTGAAACCAGCGAAAATCCTTTCTTTGATCAAAGCACTTGAATATTAAGACTCCACCCTGGCATTTTCTTTTATTGGTAAAATTAACATGCACAGAACTGAACCAGCTGCATACTGACTTAGAAAACATAAACTGAGACTTGATCCGAAATTAACTCTACAATGTCTCAAGAGGGACTTGATCTGAAATTAACTCTACAATGTCTCAAGAGGGCCCACATGACTTTATCTATCCCAAATCAAGCTTGAGTTCTAGTAGCCTTTTCTGCCTCTATGTCTTCAAAATTGCTGCATCCATGTTTTTCATGTATGAGACAATGAAGAGTTTTTGTTGTATCCTTTGTGTATAAGTGCTTTGCGGTAAATTTTTATTGACAAAAAAAAAAAAGAGAGCAAGAAATATAAGACAAAGTGGATAGTTTGCACATGAAAACAAATCTTGCAGAAGGCTAAGAAAAGTTTGGAAACAAATTAATCTGTTATAGTCTGGTGCGATGGGTTGTCTCCAGTTTTAGAGTGGCCTGTCATGCGGCACATTAAGCTTTTTTCGGTATGGTCTGATGAAGCCGAGCTACAGCCAGTGGTGCAGAACGCGTCACCGGAGGTGGTTCTGTTGCCGATGATCGCTTTTGAAGATTTCCGTTAGGTTGGTTTTGGGCCGGTGTGCACAGGTGAAGTCGATGAGTCCTCTTTGTGGTTCCTCGCCGGTGGTACCGTAGATTTGGCTGGAGGTAGCCTAGTTTTCGCCGGTTGGTAGTGGGTCCAATGTTAGCTTGTTGAAGGTTAGGGCTGAAGGGCTCCGGTTTGATGGTTTTGTTTTGACAGTTGTCTTGGAGCCCCTGTTACCGTCAACTCCTAAACCCTTGAAGCTTTACAACCAAAAGCTAAGGACAATAGATTTGCGAAGATGGATGATAGACTTTTCGTTGAGGCAGTGCCGACTACTAGTGGTCCACCTGCTATTCTTCTAGGTTTTAGCATGGGTCCGCTCTCTCTGCTGTCTAGTGAGATCGTAGCCAAGCTCTCGTCAGAGATTATTCAAGGCCATGAGATAGTTAGTGTAATTGTTCTGAAAACTCCTCCGGCAATGGGTATTCTCCGAAGTGGGTTTCTCAAGCCGGCTCTTTGTTGTTCGTCTGAGCTAGGTTTGGATAAGGGAGGTGTTATCAGCTCGTCAAGTCTGGCTTCGTTATCGGCGCTGGTTGTGAGGGATGATGGGGAGGATGCGGATTTCAGGTTGATAGGATTGGCTCAATCTCAGAAGTGGCCGGTTGGTTTTGGTTTGTCTTCGGAGCTGGTGGTGTGTGATCTTGGAGGTGATTTATGGGATGGGGACGATGGAGATTTTCCTTACCCTGTGGGTGTTTTTCCCCCTGCCATGCCCTCGGATTGGGCTTCGGGTTGCGATAAGGATGTGTGTCCTGTGGTGGGGGTCTTGTGTGGGGGATTGAGGATAAGACTATGGCTTTCCTAACAGTCATTGAAGAGGATCATCCTCAGGAGGTAAAGGGTGTATGCTCTAAGTCTGGAGGTAGGCGGGAGCTTTTCAACTTAGAATGCTCCATAAACTTCGACATTCCAAGTGCGTCCTCTAGGCGTGGGAAATGCAAGGCTTGCGTTATGTAGCATTGTGTGCTTTGTGTGGGTTTCGGGTCATAAGGGGTTTTGGGTCTAAGGGCTTTTGGTGTTTTGTGGGTTTCAAGTTTGAGTGTTTGTTGGGTTTTGTGGGTTTTTCTTGTTGTTTTGTTTGGGTTTTTGTTTTCTCGTTCTAGTTAGGTGCTTCCTGTGTACTTTGCTGTGCCTTTCACTTCTTTTAATATATATCTATCATCATGATATGGTGCTTCATGCCATTAGAACATTTGATAAGGCCATCCCTAGGTTCGTTATATCAGGACATCATATTCTATTCAAAAATAGAAATATAAAAGTAGTCAAGAATATGAATGCATCTAGGCAGTTGTTTAGACTCTTTAGAGGGATATTTGGAGTCTTTTATACTGAAGGTTGATGTATCTTTTGTTGCTACTAGATATTAAATATGTCCTTGAATTATTGATTGTCTTTATAGTTATTAGACCGTGCTCATTTAAATAGATGTTGTTTGTATTCCTGTTACTTCTAAAACATATACATGTATGATGGTGATTTAATGCATGTATTATCTGCAAGGGCACATGTTTGTCTGCTAGGTTCATTGCTGTATCCTATTACATGCTGTGAATGCATGTCTCTTCTTGTGTCATACAAAATTTTGTTCCTCAGATCCCACTATTGTCATAAAATGGATATGGTGTAACTATTTGCATGAGTGTATGACTTCTAATGGCAGACTATTTTTGCCATATTAATCTCAGTTTTTGCTTTTCTTACAATTTAATCAGACATTCTAAGTTTGTTCTTATTTTATATTTGGATAGGAAAATCTGTCATATCGGTGGATGTTTTGGAGAAAATGATGGAAGATCCAACAGTGCAGAAGATGGTTTATCCGTAATATGGTTTCTTTGTCTATTTAACATTTTATGCTTTTCTAATTATCATAAATGATTTATCTTGCGTTGTTCCTGAATGTTTCTTCTTGTTGCTAAGGTTTAAACATTAATTGGATATCAGAAGTTTCAATAATCACATCCATGTCTTTGATATGTGTAATATGCAAACCAACTTGATATCAGATATTTTCCTTTTCTCAATTCACAGCTTTAAAGAAAATGATCGAAGGTCCAATAGTCAAAGATTAATAGACCTGTTCTGCCCAAAATGGGAAGGGGCTACCGTTATTAGCTTACTGACGCCATGGTTTACAGTCAAGTGCTAGAGTTCTCTGAGCTACAGGTCCCACACTGCCTACCAGATCTGCTCCCAGGAGTGCCCTAAAAAATAAAAAATAAAAAAACTCATCCTCACTTTTATCACCGAATATAGCTTCTTGTCTATTTCTATAATTGATTTGTCTTTGTGTTTTGCTATGGTTCAAAATCCTGCCTTAGTATTTGTTTCTTTTGAAATTATAAATGAATCCCTGTGTCATGAAATTTCAGATGCTAATTGATTCTTAGAAATTTTAATAATCCATGTTTTTTATATTTAAAATTATGCAAGCAACTTGATTTCATATACCGTTTCTTTTCCCCACTCTGAGATCTGTCTTTACAAGAACAAGATCTGCAAGTCAGCAGTAACAGAGACACAAGCAGCTAAACTAGCTGCCAACAAATACACAAGTAACTATCTAACAAACATGACACAAATCAAATTCAATCAGAAACACAAAAAGGATTTCTCCAAGGACAACAACTAGCATTGCTCTGAATGGTGTTTTGAGTTCCTGGAAATCTGTCTCATCTTGGATTTGATGCCACACAAATTCGAAATTGGTTATCTTTAATGTTGTGGCAGTTATGCTCGTTTTGCAATTCGATAATGTATCTATTTTTTAGTTGTAGAATGTATTACTGGAAAATCAGACCTCAATAATGAAGGTAACTTCTAATAAAGTGTTACCTCCATTAAAAATTGGAAGATTTAAACTTGGAGAACTCTAAACAAAATTAGTGTTTTGTCATACACGTCTGTGTAGAAATATAGATGTACATCTGTAAATAAATAGTTATTTTTTGTGGGATTGTACATACTTTTGATGCTTCTTTTTGTATGTATTCCATAGCTTTGGTGCTATAACATAGCATTGCAAAGGAAACTGAAATGGCTGAGATTTCAGCTGTTATAGGCCGGCTTGCTGAATGCTGAACCTTGTACATTAAGGCCAAAGACCTTCAACTGGATAAGTTATTTCCTTATTTCTTGGAAGATTCACCCTGTAATATACTTTTAATATTACTGCTCCATAGGTGAACCAAAACTTCAACATGCTATAACTCCTTACCGGTATCTCAAGTATGCCACATTGTTCACCAAATGTGCGTCAACATGACTACCCCACACTTGGATAGGACACATTGAGTACACCCTATACATATATCATAAATATTTTCTGGATGTGACACTAGATATATAGATTTTTGAACATCATAAATTTTGATCTAGTAAACTTGTAAATGAATAAGGGTTTTTTTCGGAGGGGGTTTCTCAACCCGAGCCCGACTATGAAAGTTTCTACTCCTCATTCCTCGCTTTTAGAGTCGGTCGTGTTGTCATTGACTCTAGATGTCAAGAAAGATGGAGTGAATGGTTTGTCCCAATCTCAGAAGTGGCCAGTAGGTTTTGATTCGTTTGGAGAGGTAGTTGTGTAGTAGGGTGATGAGATTTGGAATGGGGAGGCTGGAGATTCCCCTTACCCTTTGGGTGTTCTTCCTCCCAGCATGGCATTGGATTGGGAGGTGGATAGTGCTGAGAATGAGGGTCTGTCCTTGGCGATTCTGGATGCCTTTGACTTTCTTTGGGAAGTTGAGGTTGCGCGCCCGAAATTCAAAGACAAGAGGGAGATTTTGAATTCGGTAAGCTCCATCAACTGCGGTGATGCAAGTGCGTCCACTCGGCATAGGGAAGGGAAGGCTCACGTGCGGTAGCGGGGAATGCTTCTTGAGGTTTCAAGTTTGAGGGTTTTTGGTTGTTGAGGGTTTGTTGGGTTCTTTTTTCTTTTTGTGGGCTGCTTTGGCTGTTCCTGTGTACTTATGGGCTTTTTTAATAAAACTTTCTTACTTATCAAAAAAAAAAATATATAGACACTAGATGAATCAATGATTTACCAGAATTTTTCGAATTAATCTGCTTCTAGATTGACTCATGTGAGAGGTCCAAGATCCTTTGATTTCTTACATTTTTTTTTTAAGCATGATCATTTCGTAAGTGTTAGGTTTTGTAGCAGTTGTCTGGGTGGCATAGGAAAAGCATGCTGTTAGGGTCATAAATTACAAATACTTTTCCTTTGGAACTCTCCAATAATTTGAGATGCTAGGATCTGTGACAGTGTACAGCAGTCAGATGCTTTACATACTATTATTATGCCAAGGTGGCTGTTCTAATGTTGCAATGCATTGATACTTCGTGTTTTGTCATCTATCTGGGATAAGTCTCATTTATTCTATTTTTTATCTTTTCATCTAATTATTTCTGCTTGCATATAAATATGTCGTTGATCTTCTTTCATTCTTGTAGGGGTCTTTGGGTTTCCTCCTATTTTTGGGTTTTTCGGGTGTTTTTCATCCCTCCCCTCTCTCTCATGTTTTGATTTCCTCTTTGTATACTTTCTGTATACTTAGGAGCGCCTTTTACGCTTTTTATAAAATTCTCTACTTATCAAAAAAAGAAAAATCTTCTTTCATTCTTGTTACACTTAATATGACTAAGCATTGCTCCACACAAGTTATAATTTTTTTTTTGCTAACTTAAGTAAATTATGTAGAAATTAGTAATGTTGTGTTTTCTGCTATGCCTGTTGTAGCATATATCATTATTATTGGTTTGGGATCTTATGAAAGTGATTCTCTTCATATTCTTTGCAGCCATTTACCAGAGGAGTTCAGGAATCCTGATACCTTAAAATGTAAGTTACTTCGATATTGCCCAGCGCAAATATTTGGAGCACTGCAACCAGTCACTATACCTGTCCATCTCTAAAAGAAATAAAAAATAGAATAATGTCACTCTCTTTTACTTATTTTTTTTTGTCCCCTTTTGAGAATGGTTGATCATGGTTCTAGTCTGGAAAAACCTTATATAATTGAATGGAACACGCATAACAATATTTCCATTTTTTATAACCTTAGATGTCAGTTGTGGAAACAATTTATTAGAACTTGAATTTTTTTTTTTAGCATTTTTGTCTGGTGGATGTGATGTGTATGTCTTCCTTCATTAAGGGTTTCTGCATCAGTATCTTTCTTATTACGTGAAATATCTGGTCCCATTTTGTACAT
Source organism: Alnus glutinosa (assembly GCF_958979055.1). NCBI lineage: Eukaryota > Viridiplantae > Streptophyta > Magnoliopsida > Fagales > Betulaceae > Alnus > Alnus glutinosa. Next base: position 14,793,364 of record NC_084896.1, on the reverse strand, counting down.
TTCCATTCCTTTTTAATTTCTAGTGAATAATTCCTTTTATGTCATTGGTGGAACACATCATTAGTGTGTTTTAGAGCTAGAATTAATTAATTTTTATTTTTTATTTTTTATTTTTTATAGGGATGCTACAAAATCCACAATATCGTGAACAACTTGAGGAGATGCTGTAAGACCTTTTTTCACCTTTTATTCATATGATCTTGTTGAGGCTGCAGTTTAGTAATGTAGAGATTTTGTGAACAAGTGCTTTGGAAGACTTTCTGTAGTATCTATATTAAGGTTATGAACAGAATATGCCGAAGTAATCAATTTTATGTTTGGTCTAATGTTTATTGTTGATTTATTACTATGTTCTCCTCTTTTGGTCCAGTAGGTTGCGGTTCTCTCAGTTGTTCTATTAAAATCTGATAGCCTAAAATATTCGCTAATTTGTGATGTTTCTTAATTCCTTCCCCATACTTGATATTTTTTCGCAGGAATAACATGACCGGAAGCAGCGAATGGGACAAGAGAATGATGGATTCCTTGAAAAATTTTGATCTTAACAGTCCTGACGTTAAGCAGCAGTTTGGTAAGTTTTAATTGAACTACTCTTTGCTCTATGTCAATGTTCCATACATTTTTTAGAAGTTTTGAATATCCTATTCAATTTGTATTAGGGTTATTTGAGTCAGATAATGAGTAGATGATTGATTTTTTATCTTCTGGTCCTTTTTTTTTTAAAAAAAAAAAAAGAAAAAGAAAATGGTGATGTACATGAACGAGTTCTTGGATTAATCAGGACCATCCTGCTAGAATAAGTCAAGTCTTTTGCTGTTCTTTTCTGACTTAATAAATACAAAATTTCCTTTGAGGTCTGTTAGTGTTTCGGTACTCTTCTTTTTGGTTCTTCACATAATTGAGAATTTTCTTTGTGTCTGCTTTGAGTTATTGTTTACTGTACTTCTTATCAGAATGTGTATTTCAGATTATTTCTCTCTTACCATTAATCCTGATATGGATTGCTGGTATCTTTCAAAATTAAATTTCTATATGGCTGGAGAATCTGAAGTCTTTAGAGACTGATGACAAGAATGATCAAATTATAGTTATCAAGTTAACTTTATCTAGAGTACAAAATATGTTTATCTAGCGTTGAAAGTGGACTTTACTCCAGATATTACAATCTTTAGCATGATTGCTGATGATTTTGTTTCTACTAGGTTATTTGTTATTGTATGTTTTACTAAATCATCTGGATTGATGTTATCAGGGGCATCTCTGGGTAGGCTTATTGATGGATCTGATCCCATTGTCTATATAGTAACTGGATAAATCCATATTGATATGTTAACTAATGGGGTGACCGTGGACAACTATATCAGGATTATAACCATTCTAATTATAAATATAGTACAACACATAGGATTTATTGTTTAACATGGTTACTTTTGATTTATTTTCAATTTCTAGATGTTTGTGGCGTGGTCTCCCCTAGTCCACCACCACACTCGACAAAGCCTCTCTCTCATACAGTCATACGCACAAAGCCATAACCACTCCCCTAGAAAGGTTGAACATGAGCAAATTTTGGACCCCTAAACTCCCCATAAAAATCGGAGAACATACATTAGGCCAACTTACCAGGTGAAATTTGAACTCTTCGCCCAAACCTCCCACAAGAAATAATGTCGTAACTTCTCAATTCACCTAGCAACTCTAGCCGAGAGGGGGAAAAAAGACAAGAAATCAGTAGCCAGATTAGGTAAGGTACTCTTAATCAAGGGTCTCCTACACCCTTTAGACAAGTACGCTTGCTTCCAACCAGCCAAACGACACTCAATCTTCTCAACAATGCCATCCCAAATAGATTTGGCCTTAAAAGAAGCACCCAACGGAAGACCTGGGTACTTTTTAGGCAAAGATGAAACCCTGCAACCCAAAATGCATGCTAGACCTTCTACATTATTGACATTACATTACCAACAGGGACCAATTCTAACTTAGCAAAGTTAATCTTCAAACCTGAAACAGCTTCAAAGCATAGAAACAAGCACCATAGAGGACAAAGGTGATCTGGATCCGCTCCGCAAAGAATCAAAGTGTCATTCGCAAACAAAAGTTGAGAGGTATTGATCCGACCAGCATCCCTATGCCCCACATAAAAGCCAAATAAAAGACCTCCCCTCACTGCAACTAGATCATCTCACCTAAAGTCTCCATAACAACAACAAACAATAATGGAGACAGGATTCCCTGTCTCAGACCACAAGAACTACCAAAAAAATGGGTAAGAGTGTCGTTCACCAAAACAGAAAAGCAAACGGAACAGATACAATGAGCTATCCAGGAACGCGATTTCTCCCAAAAACCGCACATCCTCAGCATGTACAACAAAAGATCCCAGTTAATGTGATCATAAGCTTTTTCTATGTCCAATTTGCTTGGCACTCCTAGTTTCTAATGACCCTGAACAAAGGAGCTGCTCTCGATGTGAGATTAGCATCAAAAGAAAAAAGAGGAATTTGATGCCCCGGCGTAGCATCCCTGGATAAGCCTTAAAAAAACACACACACACACCCCCAATGGACCGGACACAAACAAAAGAAACAAGAAAAGGGCCATGATGATGAAAGCGTTCTAGGACTTGGAAATAATATTCTCCAAAACCATTTCCACTTGTTAACTAAAACTTTAGCAATAATTTTGTAGATGCCACTCACTAGACCAACTGGTTGAAAATCCTTAAGATCAACCGCCCTTGAAATATTCGAACAAGAGAAACACAATTAAGAAAAATAACACACAAAAAAAATTATAAGCAATTAGAAAAACGAGAACAAATGTAGGCAGCCATCCAAATAATGTCTCTTAATACTGTCAACGCCATTCTCAAAGGAGTCTTATTCCGCCAAATGCTCTTCCAAGGAAAAGGAGACCCATTGGGGGGGATCAACGTATTGTAAAAAGATCTAACCTCAAAAACCCACCTTTTGGAAGGAATCCAACAAATCTTATCCTCACCACCTAGTTTCAACTTGAGAGAATACAAAAAGTTAAAGAACGAGGAAATCGAAACCACCTCTTAGTCATGCACTGATCTAATATAGGTGATGTTCTACTATATAGTGTCATTAGAAAACTGCAAATGATCTGTCACCAAAGCCTCCTTAAAAGCAAGTTATGTTAAACAACTCCTCGAAAGCTGCCTTCAAAGCTTCATCCACACACTACCCATCATGCTAAAATCTGATCTTAGAACCATTGCCCACCCTAAATCTAATAAATCTAGAGAAATCCCTCCACCCCCCTAATATTTCTCCACACCCCAACCCTGTAAGACCCATTGACCGCATTAGAACACCACCCTCCCCACATGCTGTCATATTTAAAACCACAACCAATCTCCACAAAGCCTCCCCACTTAGAGAATTGCATTGTCCAATTGATATTTGTAGCTAGCAGTATTGGATAAGGATAGCTATGGTATTGATTCAAGAGACTATGGATTTGTTTTGCTTGAAAGATGGGATTGAGACTACCCCAAGTCATTTAGAGTTTGATGTGTGTAGTCTATCTAATCGGTGTATTAATTCTCTCTCTCTCTCTCTCTCTCTCTCATTTTTTCCCTTGTTGTTGGGGGTGAGAGTCTGACTTTGAAGTTGGGTGACAAATCAACCATATTAGTACTCCACATACCGCAATTGAAGATCTAAAACTTTTAAAATTATGTGATACAACCCTAAACCTTTCTGTTAAGGATACAAGCCTACCCGAACCCTCTATAGAAACCCTAGCCGCCACTACAACTCACAAACAAACCCTAGAGCCGTTAGCCTTGATTCAAGGAAGACTTCCTAAACTAAACAACCAAATATCTTCTCCATATCTCTCATTAATTCCACATTAACCAACGGCTATATTGCCTATTTCTTGCCTTATTTAACCTAAAGACAGAATAGAATTACTCTTGTATAATATACCATACATACACAGCAACCTGTAATATCTATATATACTGTATCAATATCAAGACCTATGTATTCAGCGCCTAAAGCTTTTACCCTACTTTTGTATTTAGTTTACATGGTATCAGAGCCTACCAATAGCCAACGCTCTCCCATGGCCAACACAAACACTGCTGAAACCAACTTTTTGCCCAATGTCACTCAACTCGGCAGCATCAAATTGGAAGGTCCTCACTACCTAGGCTGGGTTGCTCAGTTTCAACCAATCCTATGTGGTTATGATCTCCAGGGCCTACTTGATGGAACAGATCCCTGTTTGCCCAGAACCGTCACCAATGCCACTGGTGACGCCCAGATTCCAAACCCAGCCTATGTTGCATGGCTGAGACGAGACCAGCAACTCTTGAGTCTCATCATATGCTCTTTAGCACCTTCTCTTGTGCCCTCGATGTACAGTTTGAACACATTGAGGCTTGCATGGACCTCTCTGTCCACACGGTTTGCTGGTCAATCTAAATCACGCATCTCCCATCTCAAGCGTCAGTTACAAAGCTTGCAGCAGGGGACTAAGACGTGCACCGAATATCTCAATCAAGCCAAGTCGTGGGCTGATGAACTTTCAGCTGTAGGTAAACCCGTCGATGATGATGACCTTATTTCTTACGTTATTAACGGTATCAACCCTACTTTTAATCCTTTTGTTACTGCATTTTCCTTACGTGACCGAGAAAACCACATTCCAGGATTTTCAATCCGAGTTGCTTAGCCATGAAATACTACTCCAGAATCAACAACAAGCCCTTACCCCTGAAATCGGATCCTTTGCACTCCATGCACACCGTCCCAAACCTTCCTACAGCAACAACCCTAGCATCAGAAAACCTCAGTTTCCTAAACCACCTGGTCAGTACCGTCACTCCTCACCCCATAACCGTTTCTCCAACCTTCCATTCTCTCCTCGACACAATCCCCCCTTTGCACTCCATGAATTCAGTCGTTTTTCATGGTTGTACCCCTTATTTAATAAAAGTGATGTTCTTTCCTATTTTATCAAATTCAAATTACTTGTTGAAAATTTATTTGACACCAAAATTAAGTATTTTCAATCTGATAATAGTGGAGAATACACCTCCACTGCATTCAAACAATTTTTCACTAACAATGGCATTTTTCATCGCCTCACATGCCCTCACACCTCTCAACAAAATGGCATTGCTGAGAGGAAGCACCGCCACATCGTCGAAACTGGTTTAACTCTTCTTGCACAGTCCGGTCTCCCTGCCAAATACTGGGTCGACTCTTTCCTCACATCAGTCTTTCTTATTAACAGATTACCCACCAAAGTCCTTCAAAACCAGTCTCCCTTCTCCATTCTTTTCAAGGAACCTGATTACACTCTCTTCCGAAGCTTTGGTTGCCTATGTTATCCACTTCTTCGCCCGTATGCTTCCCACAAACTAACTTTTCGAAGCAAACCTTGCATCTTTCTTGGCTATGGAGCCGATCAACGCGGCTACTGCTACCTTGAACCCCAATCCCAAAAAGTCTTCCTTTCCCGCAATGTCGTGTTCGATGAATCAAAATTCCCCTCTAAGAGTCCAACTCTCCCATCCGGTTCCTGCACTATCACCACACCTCCAGCAACTCCGATTCTCTTTCAACCTGCCCAACTATCCAATCACCCTCCTTCCACTCTTTCCTCATCACCACTTCCTATTCCCCCATCAACTCAGCCCCCCACCCTTGACTCAGCTCCATCATCCCCCATCGCCCCCCCCTTCCCCTCTTCCCTGCCCGCCTCCCCCAACCCACATTCCCCTATTCACCCCAGTCCTGCCTCCATTCCCTCCCTTATTCCTGCCCCCCTTCTCCTTCCCAGTAACCGACCCATCACTCGTTCCCTTATTGGCTCCTCCAAACCCAGATCATTCCCTGGTTTTACCTCCTTCCTCAGCAGACACCCTTAGTTACACTCACATCTGTCATCCTTCCACCCGCACCATCTCTCTATAAGCAGGTAGCCTCTAAACCCGAATGGGTTGCTGCTATGACTACTGAATTTCAAGCTCTCTTACACAATAACACTTGGTCCTTATGCCCTCGTCCATTACACCACAATGTTGTTCGCAACAAATGGGTGTTTAAAGTCAAACAAAATCCGGACGGCACTGTCGAACGCTACAAAGCCCGCCTCGTCGCCAAGGGCTTTGACCAACTTTGCGTTATCGATTACCACGACACCTTCAGTCCCGTCATTAAACCCGCCACCATTCGCTTACTCTTAGTCTTAGCCATTACCTTCAACTGGACCCTCAAACAGCTAGATGTCTCAAACACCTTCCTTCACGAATTACTCGATGAAGATGTGTACATGGAGCAACCGCAAGGTTTTGTGGACCTTGCCTTCCCTCATCATGTGTGCAAATTGCACAAAGCCTTATATGGCCTAAAACAGGCTCCTCGGGCCTGGTTCACCCGTCTCTCTCAAACTTTACTCGAAATTGGTTTTTCCAGCTCCCAAGTGGATCCTTCACTATTTTTATATCACTCTAACAGTTCTCACATTTTCGTTTTAGTGTATGTGGATGATATTATTGTTACAGGTAATAATGTGGTCACCATTCAATCCATCATCACCAAACTACAAGCTGTCTTTGCTATCAAAGACCTCGGCTCCCTCTCCTACTTCCTTGGCATCCAAACTACCCGCGACTCCTCTGGGCTACACTTACGGCAAACCAAGTACATCCAAGACATCCTCATCCGTGCCAGCATGCTTGACTCCAAGCCTTACCGCACCCCATGCACATCCGGCTCCAAAATGTCCAAGTTTGATGGAGACGCCCTTCCCAATCCATCTGAATACCGCCAAATCCTTGGAGCTCTCCAATACGCCACTCTCACTCGTCCAGACATCGCCTACTCCGTCAACCAACTGTGTCAGCATATGCACAGCCCCACATCCACTCATTGAACCGCAGCTAAACGAGTGCTTCGGTATCTCAAAGGCACCATTGATTTCGGCCTTCGCTACACTCCAGGCTCCCTTCAACTCACCGGATTCTGTGACTCTGACTGGGCTGGCAACCCCAACGACCGCCGCTTCACCACTGGCTTTGGCATCTTCCTCGGCTCCAACCTCGTCTCATGGTCCGCCAAAAAGCAACACGTCGTTTCCCGATCCAGCACAGAGGCCGAGTATCGTGCAATGGCCCTTGCCACCTCAGACCTTTACTGGCTCCGTATGCTATTCCAAGAACTGCAGATTTCACTTCCGTCTCCACCAACCATTTGGTGTGACAATTCAGGAGCACTGTCTTTAGCCTCCAACCCAGTTTCACACACCCGCACCAAACATATTGAAGTTGACATCCATTTCATCCGGGAAAAAGTCACCAACCGCGACATCCAACTTCGGTACATCTCCACCCTTGATCAAGTAGCTGACATCTTCACCAAAGGACTCAATGCTGATTGGTTTTGCTTCTTGCGTGCCAAACTTCCGGTCGTCCCTCCCATCAGTTTGCGGGGGAGTGTTAAGGATACGAGCCTACCCGAACCCTCTACAGAAACCCTAGCCGCCACTACAGCTCACAAACAAACCCTAGAGCCGTTAGCCTTGATTCAAGGAAGACTTCCTAAACTAGACAACCAAATATCTTCTCCATATATCTCATTAATTCCACATTAACCAACGGCTATATTACCTATTTCTTGCCTTATTTAACCTTTGTAAATATAGAATAGAATTGCTCTTGTATAATATACCATACATACACGGCAGCCTGTAATATCTATATATACTGTATCAATATCAAGACCTATGTATTCGGCGCCTAAAGCTTTTACCCTACTTTTGTATTTAGTTTACACTTTCCTAGTCAAACTTCTCAACTGACGACATGATTAATGTACAACGTTTTATGAGGGGGATGCTGAAGATACCTCAAAGAGTTTCTTTGGTCTCCATGTTGAGGATCACAATGTGATGCCTAACAAATCCTCATTTGACTTGTGGGATATCTTTCCCCTCTTTCTTCTTCTTTTAACTTGATTCATTGCTTAACCACCAAGAAAACAAAAAAGCTTCTATTCCACTGTTGATGTTTGACAACCCTTTAAAATGAAAGATTAAGATTGTATATGCTTGTTGTGGATATTTTAGAATAATAGTTAAATGGTTACATTCGTCATTTCCTATTAAATTAGGATTATAGGATAAGATGTAATTAATTAGAATACAGTGCTATCGGAGAGATGGGTTATGTGTGGGTTTTTTTTTTGTCTAATCAAAAGCCTTTGAAGTTCTGTTTGAAAGTCATAATGGTAGTATTCGCTTGGCTGAGAGTAGAGGAGTGATCGAGCAGTGCTATTGGGCAAGACTAGCACGGGGTGGCTGTTGAATTCATTGGAGAAGTTCAGCAGAGGATAGTATTCACGAGAAGTTTGTTGGACTTTTAGGGTGGGTCGTATGGCGTATGTGGCACAGAGGTGTGAGAAAAACTATGTAAGATGCCAAATTCCAGAGTCTAGAGGGTGGGTGGTGCTCGAAAGAGGTTTCGGGTTCTTTTGGAGTGGGTGTATGGAAACATATAAGGAGGGGGTGGGAGAAATTCCGCAACTTCGTTCGTTTTGAAGTGGGCAGTGGATCAAATATTAGCTTTTGGCAAGATTGGTGGTGTGAGGATGGTTCCTTGAAGCAATGCTTTCCAGCTCTTTTTTCTATAGTAAGGAACAAAGACGCGTTGGTGGCGGATAATTTGGTGGTTCATAATGGTGTAATTCAGTGGAATGTTCTTTTCACGAGACAAATCCAGGATTGGGAGATGGACATGGTCCTTTCTTTCTTCGATCGATTATATTCCACTTCGACTCGTCAAGGAGAGAGTGGCAGATTAGTGTGGAATCCCTCCAAAAAAGGTTTATTTGAGGTGAGATCCTTCTACGATGAGCTCATTAATGAAGATGGCCCTTATTTTCCTTGGAAGAATATTTGGCGTGTTAAGGCTCCAACAAGGGTGGCTTTCTTCGTTTGGTTAGCGGCTTTGGGCAAAATATTGACGCATGATAACTTGCGTAAGAGGAATGTAATAGTAATGGAGTGGTGTTGTTTATGCAAGAAGAGTGGGGAGTCTATAGATCACTTGTTGCTTCATTGCGAGGTCGCCCAGGCTCTTTGGAGCTACATTCTTATTTTATTTGGGGTTGAGTGGGTTATGCCACGAACGGTGTTGGAGTTGTTAAAGAGTTGGGGAGCGGCAATGGGGAGTGGTCAAGCTATAGAGGCTTGGCGTTTAGCTCCTTTGTGCTTGCTTTGGTGTATTTGGAGGGAGCGGAATGCTCGTCTGTTTGAAGATGTAGAGACATCTATGGTGGAGCTTCGGAAGCGGCTGATCGATACTTTATATTTTTGGATAGCGCCACACCATAGTTTGAGTGTATTTACTTATGTAGATTTCTTAAATTTATTTTCTGTTCGACCCTGTTAGGGGCTCTCTTGTATACTTCCCGTGTATAAGGGTTGCGCCCCTCTGCGCTTTTTAATAAATTGCTATTACTTATCAAAAAAAAAAAAAAAAAAAAAAAAAACTACGTAAGATTTCTGGAGTTATCGGAATTCGGTGCAGGAGGGCACAGTGAAGTTTGATCCTCATTCTAGAGGACCTCCGGGTGGTGCAACTGTGTTGTTCAGATGAGGAAGGGGGTTAGCTATTTCGAGAAGGCGGTTGTTGGGAGTATCGTTAACAGTAAGGGGCATGTTGGTAAGTTGTTGGCACGGAGGTTGGAGGATCAAGGATGATGGTCGTACGTGGATGTCCTAGTAAGGAAGGGACATTCCCAGAAAATAGTCTTCTAGTAGGGGTATAGTGGGCATTTTGGGGACTCAATCGGTGAGGGATACAGAAGATTCTGGTAGAAGGGATGAGCAGCCGTTACCTGATTATTTTGGTGTTCAAGCTGGCCGTGACAATATATTTCCTTAGTTGGGCATGGAGGATCTTCGTGACTTAAGTTTTGCCTTAGTTGGGCATGGAGGATCTTCGTGATTTAAGTTTTGTCAAAAATCTGTTGGCATCCTTTAAAAGGGAAGTGGAGAGATATCTAGAGAGAATAGAAGCGGCACAAACGTATGGGCTTGAGATTGTTAATATAATGCGTGAGCCCATGTCACAAGGGATCGAAGGAGTGGGCTTAAATGGTTTGGGTCCTAGTGTTAAAAAGGGCGTAAGCTTAATTAAGGTTCCGTTTGTTTCGACGTAAAATGTTTTCTGGAAAGCTTTTTTCCTATTTTCCGGTTTTTGGTACGACCGACAATCATGGTCAAACCAACCATATTTTCAGTGTATTAGAAAAACCTTCTTTAATTTCCGTAAAATTGTTGTCTTTTTTTTTTTTTTAAATCGTGGACCATTATCTAAGTTTGAGCTTCTCCTTACATGCACTCTCTCGCAAGTCATTATCCTCTACCGCCGGAGGTTGCTAGAGATTGCTGGCCGCATGCCTCTGTCTCGCGGAATCTACCACCATAGTTTGCCGGAAGTCGCCAACAATTTTTGGCCGCCATCGAAGGTCGTCGACCACTGCCCACAATCGCTGATTTTCCGTACGAGTCAAACAATGAAAAATGTTCTTAGTTGAAATCATTTTCTCACAGAAAATATTTTCCAACAGAAAACATTTTACTTCGAAACAAATGGCCCCTAAGTCCAATGGGCTGGATGGGAAGAAGCCTAACAGCGTTGGGGAGAAAGAGTCGGTGTCCTGTAAGGCTGAGCCGAATGCAACTGTTGAAGCCCAGACTTCTTCGAAGAGCCTTGATGGGTCACAACTGGGGGCTGTTTACCATCGGCGATCTAAACTGACATCAATGGAGAAATGGAGAGTGAAGGAAGGTGAGGTGGGTGGTGCAGTGGGTACGAGCAAGGCTGGTAAGAAAGTCGATTTTCCGGCAGTACCTCGGCCAAAAGCTGCGGCTATTGAAGTTCAAGACGGAGTTGAGGTTGAGACTTCGGCAAGCTTCGATATTGCTCAGACGATTACAGAAGAAGACACCAAGATACCTGGGTCTTATACAAACAATACTGAAGGAAAAAGAAAATGCTGCCGGTGTTGAGGGAGTTATACGGCAGGAGGGTGGGTCTCTGTTACAGAGGATTTCATCAGGTTCTATTTCTGATTTTGGATCAAGAGGTAAGAAGTAAGGGAAAGGCTTGCAGGTGAACAAGTCTTTGGCAGTGGGTATGAATGTTGGGTATCCTTGGGTTTTGTTGGAGAATGGGGTGGGGGAAGGAAATTTTGAGGTTCAGACCTTAAAGGGGGAAAGAGCAAACTGTTTGAATGGTAATGAGGGTTTAGGAAGGCAGGGGAGTGGATTTTTGATACATGGGTCTTCATCGGGTGTTCAATATGAGGATGGGTTTGGGAATTATAATGGGGATGGGGATGGGGATGGGTCCATGTTTACTGTGGAAGACAAATTGGGGGGAGGGAAATTAGAAGGTTCAAATTCAAAGGAGGTGCAGGTAATGATTTGAATAGAGACAAGATGAATTCTTTGCAGTGGTGACCGTTCCTAACAAGGAAGTTAAAGGAAATGAACCATTAATAGTACATCCAATTGCTATGATTGAAGTGACAAAATATTATGTGAATGGCTGAATGATTTAGCCTTGAGTTCTGTGTATTATATAGACTTTACAAGGATGCTATACATGGAAAGGAAATAAGGTCCCGCATAATTCTAGCCTTATACATGTAAACTATAATCTGTCAAATATATATGCTAACTATACAAAATAATAAATGGAGAAATAAGGAAACAATCGTGGGCTAAAAATAAGGAAACAAGAAACAATTATGGACAGCTGTGCTGTCCATTGACAGCCCCCCTCAAATTGATGCAGGGTGATCAACAAGCATCAATTTGCTACTTAGGAAGCAATGTCGATGACGAGTGAGAGCCTTGGTGAAGATATCAGCAATTTGTAGATCAGTGGAAATATGTGGAAGAGTGATAATACGAGCTTCAAAGGCTTCCCGGATAGAGTGACAGTCCACTTCAATATGCTTGGTGCGCTCATGATAAACAGGATTGGCCGTGATCTGAATAGCACTTGTATTATCGGCATGTAGAGGTGTAGGATCGGTCTCAGAAAAATCTAACTCAGCAAGCAAACCGCGAAGCCAAATAATTTCTGAACAAGCAAGAGACATTGCGCGGTACTCAGAAAGGCATCACCTAAGAACACACACCAACTAGTGATGGAGTGACGAGTATCCGCACAACCAGCCCAATCAGCATCACTATAAGCGGCAAGACGAGTAGAATTGCTGGCAGGGAAGAATAAGCCACGGGCAGAAGTACCGTGAACATAGCGTATGATCCTATGGACAGCAGTCAAATGTAGATGACGTGGAGTCTGAAGGAACTGGCCGACTTGCTGGACAGCAAAAGAAATGTCCGGTCTAGTAATGGTGAGATAAACGAGGCTACCCACCAACTTCCGGTATAAACTGGGATCAACAAGTAAGTCGCCCTCCTCTTTGCAAAGCTTGACATGTAATTCCATGGGAGTATCAACAGAAGGAGCCTCTTGAAGACCAGCTGTAGCCACCAAGTCATTGGCATACTTATGTTGATTGAGGGAAATGCCGGAGGGACCACGATGCACCTCAAGACCAAGAAAATATGTGAGAGACCCAAGATCTTTCATATGAAAGGACTCCGAGAGATGAGTTTTGAGCTGGTCAAGTAAAGTGGAATCGGAACCAGTGATCACAATATCATCAACATAAACCAATAGAAGAACAATACCCATGTTGGATTTCCGAAGAAACAAGGAAGTGTCATACTTGCTCTGCTTGAATGAAAATTGTAATAAAGTGGTGCGGAATTTATCAAACCAAGCCCTCGGAGCCTGTTTGAGACCATAAAGAGAGTGACGAAGCTTACACACATGTGAAGTCGAAGAGGGAAACAATCCTGGAGGTGGCTTCATATAAATACACTCTTTAAGATCCCCATGAAGAAAAACATTTTTGACATCCGTCTGATGTAGGGGCCAATCACTGGAAGCAGCAAGGGCGAGAATCGTACGAACAATAGTCATTTTAGCCACTAGAGCAAAGGTCTCTTCATAATTGACACCATACTCTTGATTATTCCCAAGAGCAACAAGCCGAGCTTTGTAACGGTCCAAACTTCCATCAGATCGAACTTTGACTGAGTAAACCCATTTGCATCCCAGAGGCACAATAGTAGGAGGACAGGGCTCAATGTCCCAGGTGTGATTGGCCTCTAGAGCGGCAATTTCTTCCTGCATAGCGTGTCGCCAACAATCATGCTTGGCAGGATGTGAGTAGCAGGTGGGGATATCAAAATTGGCCAATGTAGCAGTAAGAGCTGAAATAGAATTGCCAGAATTGGAAGAACGAAATCCATACCTATCCGGAGTGACAAACACTCGAGAAGAGCGACAAACCAAAGGCACAGGAGGCGCTGCCACTGACTGAATCTGGAGCGTGGTAGGATCAGATACTGGGTGAGCCATCGGAAGAGATTGTGGGCGGGAGCGTCTTGTATATACAATACCTGGTTTAAATCGAGAACTGACGGGAGGAAGATCTGAGAGCTGCTCCTCAAAGGAGGGAAGAACCACAGTAGAAGATAATGGCAGAGAGGACACAGGAAAGAAATGTTGGTTTTCAAAGAAAATAACATTCCTAGAAATGCGAGTACGATGTAAGATAGGATCATAGCAAACAAATCCCTTTTGACACACACTATATCCCAAGAAAGCACATCGGACAGATTGAGTAGATAATTTATGTCGCTCATGAGGAGGTAAATGAACAAAACATACACAACCAAAAGTACGAAGGTTATCATAACTAGGTTGCTTAGCAAATAAGCGGAAATAGGGAGACTCCATATGTAGGACTTGAGAAGGTAAACGATTAATCAAGTGAGTAGTAGTTTTCATAGCCTCTACCCAAAACATGGACGGAACAGAGGATTCTAACAAGAGAGTACGTACCACATCGAAGAGATGACGATTTTTGTGTTCGGCTACTCCATTTTGTTGAGGAGTAGAGGGACATGAACGTTGATGAAGAATACCCTTAGACACCAAGAAAGCCTGAAACTCAGTAGACAAATATTCACCACCGGAATTGGTTCGTAATGTCTTAATAGAAGAAGAAAATTGATTGTCAACATACGCAAAAAACTCAGTGAAAGTACGAAAGACCCAGATTTAGAGCGAAGAAATTAGACCCAAGTAAATCTGCTATGATCATCAATGAAAGTCACATAGTATTTAAATTTTTCATGTGAACTCACTGGGGAAGGGACCCAAACATCACTATGGATAAGGTCAAAGCAGTGAGATGCCCGACTAGCATGCAAAGGGAAGGGAAGAATTTTGCTTTTACCAAGTTTGCAAGAAGCACACTCAAGAGAGAAAGAATAACGGTTTTTATTACCAAGTAAACCAGAGTTCAATACATGGGATACGATCTGAGTATTGGTATGGCCCAAACGACGATGCCACACCATACTTAGATCGGAAACATTATTACAAGCAAAAGACTTAATAGAAGAAACTGGAACAGGCAAAAATAGTGGAAACAAGCGCCCCACTTTAGGTCCCTTCGCGATCTGCTCCCCCGTTACCTGGTTCTGCACACCACAACCATCACCAGAAAATTTAACATCACAATTGTTTTCAACTAATTGGCCAACAGAAATAAGATTCGTGGAAAGTTGAGGAGCAAGAAACACATCAGTAAGCGTAGAAGAGGCATCTCCGATAGCAGCTATTGGCAAGGAACTGCCATTGGCAGTCTGAATAACAGATTGACCATCATAGGGCCGAACATGACTCAAAAGCGGTGTGAGTAGGAGTCATGTGATTAGAAGCAGCCGAGTCCACGTACCAAAGTTGATGGGAATGGTTACCTTGAAACCCCATTGCTGATAAGGCTGAAATTAGAATCTGTTGCACCATTGCTGGAGTGCAGTAATCTAGTGCAGGAGGGGCAGGAATAGAGGACGCATCTGAAGGAGAGACAAGAGCGGCAGAAGGCGTGGCAAGAACCGAAGTCTGAAATGCTTGGGCCGGACGATTCTGGGGACGAATACGACATTCTTTGATAATGTGACCCTTCTTCTTGCAATAAGAACAGAAATTTTTTAGGACAATTAGCAGCAATATGCCCAGATGCCTTGCAGCAGAAACACTGCAAGGTTCGAGAATGCATAGGTGGTCCACGTCCTTGGGCAGAGAAGGCCACAGTTGCGGGCCCAAAATTGCCATGAGATTGCTCCAAAATAGTTTGAGTACTAAGACGTTCTTCGCGAAGTAACTCACCAAAACAAACATCAAGAGAGGGAACAGGAGATCGATTCAGTAAAGAGGAGCGAACAGATTCATATTCTGGACGAAGTTTCATAAGAAACTGATCACGCTGGGTAGTGGCGTGAAGAGTCTGAATAGTGGAAAGGGCAGCAACAGGAACTTCCACGATAACCAAGGCAGTATATTCTTGCCAAAGAGTCAAAAATGCCGAGTAATAGTCTTGGATGGAAAGACTACCATGCTGAAACATGGCAATTGCATGTTCTAACTGAAAGCAACGAGCATCATTATCCTGATGATAAACCTTCTTCAAATAAGCCCACATGGATTGAGCAGAGCGATGGGGCCGCAAGTGGGTGACAATATGAGACTCCACTGAACCAAGAAGCCAGGACATGATACGTGCATCAAGCACAGCCCATGACGGAGAAGACCCGTCAGCCTTAGATTTTTCAGAAGTGGATGATGGTTCGACATCCGTGCCATCAATATGACCCCAAAGTGCTTTGCCCTTGAGAAAAAATCAAACTGAAATGCCCAGGTAGCATAATTGGTGCCTGTAAACTTAACACACACAGGAGCAGAATCCATAGAGAATAAATAGAACCCGAGAGTGACAGACTGCACTGTTGCCCAAAGAAGTGCCAAGAAAACTACCGAGAATGACAGATTGCACCGCCACACAGAAGTGACCGAGAAAAACCACCGATACCTCAAACGGAGGCTGCCGAAAACACCAACACAAGCTGTAGAAGACTGTTCCGAGAGACTAGGGCCGAGAGGATTGTGCCGAGAGTGACAGACCACTATGCGGTGAGTACCCAAACCAGCGAAACACCAGAACCACCAAGGGGAGACTGCACCGACACCACAGGACCACACAGACTGGTCCGATAGACTCAGACCAGACCCAACGAGGAGAAAAAAAAAAATCACGGGTACACCACAGACCTGACCGAAACCCACCACCGTCACGTCCGAAACCGAGAAGAAGGAAAAAAAATGCAGGGAAAGGAAAACTTAGCAATTGGGCTCTGATACCATGACAAAATATTATGTGAATGGCTGAATGATTTAGCCTTGAGTTCTGTGTATTATATAGACTTTACAAGGATGCTATACATGGAAAGGAAATAAGGTCCCGCATGATTCTAGCCCTATACATGTAAACTATAATCTGTCAAATATATATGCTAACTATACAAAATAATAAATGGAGAAATAAGGAAACAATCGTGGGCTAAAAATAAGGAAACAAGAAACAATTATGGACAACTGTGCTGTCCATTGACATGAAGAACAGGTAGTATCCCCCTTAGTGTCTGCAGATTGGGCGTTTGACTGGGTGAAGAATTTGTCTTGTAGTGGGGCTGTTGTGTTAGGGCTTTAAGGAGCAAATGGTAGCTCTATTTTTTTGCTATTCAAGGAAGTAGACATCATAACAGCTTAGTTAGTGATCCAGATTTTTGTTCTAGGACAGCGAACCAAGGAAACTGCGAGCAAAAGAGGCTGGTTTGTTCTGTTAATTATGACATAAAGGGAGGACACTCTAATATAGGGAAAGGAAAGGGGGGGCATCGAATAGTTCTTTCTAAACTCAAAATATTCTAATGGAACGTAAAAGGGCTGAATGAGGAAAGGTTGTGGATTAGGAGTCTTCTCAGAGATTGGAAGGTAGGCATTATCTGATTACAAGAGACAAAATTGAAGTATATTTCTAGGGAGGTGATTCATAGTTTATTGGGATGCTAACATGTGGATTGGACATATTTGGGGTTGAGAGGGGCATCAGGTGGAATTTTGTTAATATTGGATAGGCAGGCAGTGGAATAGATTGAGGATTGTGTGGGAAATTTTTCAGTAGCATGTTCTTTTAGAAGTGTTATTGATAATGTTGAATGGGCGTTTGTGTGGGTGTTTGGTACAAATGATAATGTTGAAAGGAGGTATCTTTAGGAAGATATAGTTTTTTTTTTTTTTTTATAAGTAAGAAGTAACTTTATTAAAAAAGCGTAAGGCGCCCTTACATAAACAAATTGTATACAATAGAGTTCTTACAAACCCAGAACCCAAGAACAAAGCCCAAAAACAGCAACGATCCCAACAAACACCCACCCACAACACCCGAAACACCCAAAGAGCACCCACAAGAACCAAAACCCAGACACCACCCACAACCCAAAGAATAGTAACAGCTCCCAACAGAACCCAAAAAACAGTAACAACCCCCAACAAAACCCAAAGCAAACTACAGAGCAAATCCAAAATACAAAACAAATCCAAACCAAAGCCGAACTACAAAGCAAACCCAAAACACCACGGAAAGGCCAGAGTAACAGGGGGTAAAAAAAATAAATTGCAATGGAGCCGGTGCATGGAGGCCATGCGCATCGGCACAACTCGGAATCTGTCGGAGAAGCCAACGGAGTGGCGAGTGCGTGGAGAATATGACCCAACCGCTATAGATCTAACACCTAATCTTCTAGATCTCACTTGGCCACGCGTGGCAATGCCGACGACAGGGAAGAGCCGGACGATGACGGAGATTCCACCGGTGAGGCACGTGCACAAAGAGGAGGGCCCAAAAACCTTATATCTACACCCCAAGAAGCAAAAGCCACGACACCGGCGTGGTGGCCAACCACAAACTCGCCAACGACAGAACATATCGGAATAAGCCGATGAAGCCTCGGACGGGACGCGTGAGCGCAAACGAAGACCCAACCACTGTAGATCTAAACCCAAAAAAAAAAACAAAAAACAAAAGGAAGAAGAGAAACTACTAGATCTAAACAGGAAGAGAACCGGATGAGGAGGGAGGGAGGAGAGCCACTCCTCCCTCCTCCCTAGACAAAATCCGAGAAGAGATCTAGGGGTTTTTGGTAGAGATGGAGACGAGAGGCGTTTCTTGATGTCTTTTAGGAAGATATAGTTGGCATCATGATTTGGTGGGAATTGTTGTGGTGTATTGGAGGTGATTTCAATGTTGTTCGTTTTCCGTGTGAAAAATCAGGCTAGTCAGGACAATCAACAGCTATGTTGGAGTTTTCGAAATTTATATTTGATTAGGGACACATGGACATTCCACTTGTTGGTAGGAATTTTACTTGGTCTAATAATCTTGAGATTTAGTCATAGTCTAGAATTGATAGGTTTCTCTTATCCCCGGAATGGGAGGAGCGATTTCCTTAAGTTTCTCAAAGGAGACTCACTAGAATCATGTCGGATCATTTTCTGTTGATGTTGGATTGTAGTATATCGTGTGGTGGAGGAAGTATTTTAAATTTGAAAATGTGGTTAAAATCGTTGGGTTTTGTGGAGCAGGTGAAAACATGGTGGTTGTCTTTTAGTTTTAAAGGATCTCCTCGTTATGCACTAATAGAACATAGAAAATATAGAAGCTGAAACCTTGCTCTATACCCGAGCATCCATTGATCATATATAGAGGTTCATTACAGAGTTTAAGATAAATACTAACTCAGCAACCGGTTTCTACCTCTAAATACATTCAAACTAGAACACTTGAAATCTCATCTAGCTATGACACTATTGAATTAGGACTTTACAATAGGACTCGGCTTTTGGATAGAAGTAGAAGACTTCTTAGTAGAGTCCCGATTGGACAGTTCCACAGATTGAGCCGCACAAGACTCCTGCTGGAACTTTGAGTCTTGTGCAAGAGGTGTTCTAATATGCAAGAGGCGTGTAAGTTGAAAGCCTTGAAATCGGACTTGAGTAAATGGAATGTGGAGATGTTTGGTAATGTAGGGAAGAAAAATAAAGATCTTATGGATGGTAACCGGGAGCTGGATTTTACTGTAGAGGGACAACCTTTATTGAGGGAGAAGGGTTGAGGAAGGAAGATATTTCTAAGGAATTGGCGTGATTTGTCCTTTTTGAATAAGTGAGTTGGAGCCAGATGTCAAGGGCCCTGTGGTTGAGAGGGGGATAAAAACACCAAAATTTTCCATCAGGTGGTCAATTCAAATTGAAGAAATAAGTCGGTGGATTCTTTAGTTATCAATGGATCTATATCTTCTGACTTTACAGAAGTAAGGGAGCATATAGTGCAATTCTATAAGGTGTATTCTTAACAACTTATTTGGCGACCAAACCAGGATGGCTTTTCATTTCTATCTGTCAATGCAGATGTGAGAGATTGGTTGGAAGGGGAGTTTGAGGAGAATGAGGTGTGGGAGGTGGTAAGGGATTTGAATGGTGATAAGGCTCCAGGTCCTGATGGTTTCTCTATGGCTTTTTTCTAGAAGTATTGAGAGGTTATAAAAAGAGGAGATTTTGATAGTTTTTAAGGAGCTTCATAATCGAAGGAAGTTTGAGAAGAGTTTTAATTCAACTTGTCTCCCTAATCCCAAAAAGGCCGGTGTCGTGGACATTAAAGATTTCTGTCTTATTAGCATAGTGGGTGATGTACATAAAATTATCTCCAAGGTCTTGGCTAATTGGCTAAAATTGGTCTTGGGAAAGATTATTACTTCCAATTCCCAGAATGTGTTCATTAGAGGTTGACAAATTTTGCATTCAGTTTTGGTGGCTAATGAATGTTTCAATAATCGGATTAGATATGGAGAACCTAGAGTGATATGTAAATTGGACTTGGAGAAGGCGTATGATCATGCTAATTGAGAGTTTTTATTATATATATTGAAGAGATGTGGATTTACGGAGAAATGAAAGGATTGGATAGCGCATTGTATTTCTACGGTGCGGTTTTCCGTTCTTATTCATAGTTCACCATCTAGATTCTTTAGTAGTTCTCATGGATTGAGACGGGGGGATCCCTTATTATTGTTTGTGGTTGTTATGGAGGCTCTGAGTGGGATGATGGCTACTATCGTGGATAGGGGACTTCTATCTAGTTTTTCGGTGGAGTCAAGGAATACTGAAGAGTTGTTAGTGTGAGGCAACTCTGAACAATTTCAATATTTGCGATCTTTTTTTGTTATGTTTTGAAGTGGTATCGGGGTTGAACATTAATTTGGCAAAATCAGAGATAGTTTCTGTGCAATGTGGGAGATGTAGATGGTTTGGTCTGTATCCTTGGCTGTAGAGTTTCTTCTTTACTGATGAAGTATTTGGGTTTAACATTAGGTGCTTCTTACAAGCTATATCTATTTGGAATGACATAATTAAAAAAATGGAACGTTGGCTTGCTGGATGGAAAATGCTTTATTTATCTATGGGAGGTAGATTGACTTTAATATAAAAAGCACTCTTTCTAATTTGCCTATTTAATTTTTTTTTTTTTTTCTCTATTCCAGTGGGTGTGACTACTAGGCTTGAAAAACTTTCAAGGTACTTTTTTTGGGGGGTATTGGTGATGAGTTTAAGTTCCATTTAGTGAACTGGTCGAAAATTTCTACTCCGTTGAAATCAGGTGGTTTGGGGGTTAGAAACCTGATTCAGTTTAATCAAGCTCTATTGGGTAAATGATTATGGCGTTATGCTACTGAGTTGGAGGCTTTGTGAAGATTGGTGATCGAAACTAAATATGATAATTTAATGGGAGATTGGTGTTCTAAGGAGGTAACATGGTCATTTGGAGTAAGAGTGTAGAAATATAGGAGGGGGTGGGAAACTTTTTCCAAATTTGTTAGATATGAGGTGGGCGATGAGTCAAAATTAAGTTTTTGGCATGATGTGTGGTTTAGGGAACAGCCATTGAAGATGTTAGAATAGTGATTAATTGGGTTGATTCAGCCTTTCCTATTTGAAAACAAGTTGCCTCGGAGTTCTGGTACTTGTGTTGCTTGCAAACCTCACCTTTTCTACATTTGGTTTCGTTTTTATTCTTACAAATTGTTTGCCTCTTAACCTATGAGAAACTGCAAAGCGTGAAATAACCATGGTTTTACCATTTTTGACTTTGCAATTGATCCACTGACTAGTGTCTTTCAGTAGTAAGTAGTGTTCAAGAAATACCACATGCGATCTGAATTTAGGGGCATATTCTATCCTCTTAACTTGAGGATAGATTTTAGGCTTTTGACGTAATTAGTTTTTCAAGATCGATCACCAATAAATTAAAGTTTGATAGGCTATGATGCTAGTTAGTTTATAAAGTGTTTTTGCAATGAGACTTGCCGAAAATTCTGGTCAGCGAGGAGACAGTTGATAGTTCTTGGAAAAAAAAGAAAAGGAGGAATGAAATTAATCTTTAACTTGTGCTATTTGTCAGTTAAATGTTCACGTGGTAGTGAAATAATAAGAAAAGAAGTCTAAACTTTAAAATCTCAAGTTACAAACTCCTTAAGCTGGAAAATACATTCTGATCCGAGGACTGTTAGAAGCTTATAAATTCAACTATGTTCCGTTAAAGGTTCTCCACTCTCGCCTGGGTTAGGACTTAGGAGTGATCAAATGGCCATGTACGTTGCGCAGTGCCCAATTGGTCTTTCCTACCAATGCACGTTGGGGAGCTGCTCTTATTTAATACCCCTGGCTTGGAAGAACTTGACTTGGATTAATACAATTTATGAAGGTTCAGATTGAGTTTCCTGAATTCTGAATACATGATTTAACTGCTTTCAATACTGTTTATAGGCACTTCAGCATAATAACTATTGATATCCACTCTGGTGGGATTGCATGATCTGATTGCCAATGACTAAGACTCTTTAGTTTGGTTGTAATTGGAGGCAAATGGATAGAAATCTCACTCTTGTCGAATAAATGATGTTTCACATTATATATTCAAATGGTACATAGTACCTTTGTAAATAAGCACTTTCACTTCCTGCTCCATCACTCAAAATGGTAGCGCAGAGCTTTCCTTACATGTCTACAATAACCTTTCTGGTTGTAGCTGTAACCATGTGTAGACAAAACTGCGCCAGTGACCTTTGACCCGCCATTCGTTGTTATGTTAAGATCGGTATTATTACAAGATTCTTTTAGAGATCGACTTAAATTTATTGAATACTTCTAAGTATCTCATAATGTTTACTTTTCTCTGTTTTACATTTCTGTTTGGATACAGTTCCATTACATTGTTGTGTAATCTAGGTAAACCCTTTTTGGGTGGATATTTAGTTTTCTGTTTTAACTTCCCTTTTTTAATTCTGCTTCTATTTTACATTTTGCAGATCAAATTGGGCTTTCACCTGAAGAAACTATTGCAAAAATTATGGCCAACCCTGAAGTTGCCCAGGCCTTTCAAAACCCAAGAGTCCAAGCAGCAATCATGGATGTATGTTCTACCTGAAGCTCTTTTTTAACCTTCAATACCAAATCTCTAACACTATGTTGCCTTTCCAGTGTTCACAGAACCCTCTGAGCATTGCAAAATATCAAAATGACAAGGAGGTAAGGCCAAATTTTGACCTTAGACATGATTTTTCATTCCTAGAAGTGTCTGCTTTTAAATTGATGTTTCTATAAGAATACAAATTCGACCCCATTTTTTTTTCTCTAAAATTAAACTATGCATCCAAGAGTTGTCCTTATTTTAATTTTTTTTTCCTTTTTGTTTCCAATTCCAGGTTATGGATCTTTTCAATAAATTATCGGAGCTCTTCCCTGGAGTGAGCGGTCCACCATGATTGCCGTCGTTCATTCAGAGTTCACAGTTGGTCGATGCTGGAGTAGAAATGCTCATTATTTGTTCTTCATGACTAAGGTGGTTAGAACAAAAATCTAAATCTAAAGCCTGCATGACTGAACATACTTTCCCTTGCTGGTAGTGGTGGGCCATATATTGAGATATGCTTCTTGCCCGCATCCTCTTCTAAATTCAGCTAAAGAGTTCCCTCGCCTCATCCCATGCTCAGAATATGTAGTGATGGTTGAATCAGTTTTCGTAATGGCTTTTGTGATGTTAGTTTAAACTCTTATTTTGTGGAATCAATTTGCTCTTATAACTAAATCCC
The DNA here is from genome assembly GCF_958979055.1 of Alnus glutinosa. NCBI lineage: Eukaryota > Viridiplantae > Streptophyta > Magnoliopsida > Fagales > Betulaceae > Alnus > Alnus glutinosa. The sequence continues at coordinate 14,770,171 of NC_084896.1, read as the reverse complement.
TCTTGATAATGTCGTGGGATTGGGATTCATCTCTCTTTCTCTCTCTCTCTCTCTCTCTCTCTCTCTCTCTCTCTCTCTCTCTCTCTCACGCACAAAAAGAGTAATAAGCATCCACTTTCGAGGGTCTAAGTTATTATCGAATGAATCAGTAGATATTTTTAAGAAAATGTATTCATACTTCTCTCAAATTAACACTTTATTGTCAATGATTCTTTCAAATTATTGATTGAATTAATGTTTTGTACAAATTATCAAAAAATGTCAATGTAGTCCTCAAGGCCAGCAAAAGGACAAAAATGTCTTCATAATGTTTTCAATAAGACAAAAATATCCGTATAAATTTGAAAAAAAAAAAAAAAAGGGTAAGAGGTTCCAGGGGGTGGCCGAACTTATTGAACATGATTACCTTGGTACCAATTTTACTGGCCATACATGTATACGCTTTGTCAATTTCATAGCTAACCACACATTTCCCCGTATGTTATCTCGCTGATTACATACTCCATGTGACTTTCAATACAGTATCTTTCAGTGATCAGCATTAAACTCCCTATGGTTGGGATTATAGTCCACACCCATTCCACATTGACGTCTTCAGTCGTACACAAATATCAATGTGTTGATTTGTGCCGAAATTATCAGCAAGTACTTCCTCTTAGGCTAATGTTGTTGAGGGTTTTCCTTGTACCCTTTATTAGTGTCTTTTACACTCTCAGAGCATAAATATAACTCAATTTAAGCATGATATGTCTCTTAAGTGGACTTTACATTCATATAAGATTTAATCTTGTTACTGTCATCTGCCTAAAAATGACCAATTATGTCCCCCATCAGGCAAAGTTGCATATCATCATTCATATAGGCTAACCCATATAACTATCACCTAGGTGTTTCTTAGTCCCATTGTTACTACTTGTACTATAAATTTATCTAGAGTCAACCCATTTGTAATAGGATCGGCCACAATCTCATTCCAGAGAATAAAAAGTCAACCTTAATTTCATCCTTCTCCATTATATTTTGAATATTTTTGATGATTAAAATCAATGTGTTTGCCTTTGGAGCTATGTGCTCTACTTTTTTATTAACAAGATAGTGAACATAATGTCACAAAACACCTTGATTAGTTTGTTAGGTATACCTAAATTTAAACTGTTGACAAAATGTTTAACGTAGACGACATTACTTATTGTTGTGCTGCATGCAATGTGATCAGCTTCCATTGTGAAATTTGCAACACAATTATGTTTCTTACTTTAACTAAGAAATTATAGGAACACATATCCGCTAATTGACTTTCTGTCATCTACATCCGCTGTAAATTAAAGTCTGCATCTGCGTATCTTGTAATAACTAGATAACTGAATCCAAATCATTATCATGGCATACATTACGCCACGCATAGCCTAGGCATAAGGGACTGTTCTCATGTCTTCAATTTCTACCTCTTCTATTTTTCTTGATCCAAGTATAGTACCGTATAATCTGTCTCTACAAATTACTATTCTCAAGACATAGGTACTTGGACTCATATATTTCATTTCAAACTTGAATGCCAAGAACGATGTTTTGTTTATCATATCTAGACAACTCTCTACTTCTTCTCCTTCTTTTTATTTTTTTATTTTTTTATTTTTTTGACATGTCCACACAAGAGGGAGAAGGAGGGATTCGAATTAATGACATTCGCTTCATGAAGCGTAGTTCCCAGCCAATTGAGCTATCTCTTGAGGACAGACAACTCCTTACTAACAGTGTCTTCTACGTGTTTTACAATATTATTAGTTTCTCATTGCACCTCTATACATAGACACACCGTTCTAATGGCTCATCTCAAAACCAATTTCTAATATAGCCTAGTGGAATCTTAAGTACCATTTTTTTTTTTTTTTTTTTGGGGGGGGATTATGCATTAAATCTCAATGCACTATTGACATTTAAGTTTGTAATGAATAAAAAATGTTATTCACTAATCTAGTTATTTGAGCATATGGTTATGGTGTAAATAACGAGATTATCACATAAGGTCTTAGTCCATAAATCTTGCAGTCTTAAATTTGTAGTTCGCAGTCGGTAATGAAATTGGACATTCCATTTGCAAAGACTATTACACATTGAATCTTGATGATTTACCTTGATCAAACGAAGTTGAAGGTTTCGAGTTGATGTGTAGGTGTTATGTACTAAACAGCCCATGGGGTTATTTTTCTACGAAATACCGTCAATGGAAAAAATTGTAACTCCCTATACTTCTTATGACATTAATTCTTGTTAGTATTTTTATTGGCTACATTCTGGATAAAACAAAAACATTTTATGTAATGGTTGTGTTTTAACAGGACAGTCGGTTTTTCAATCTTCATGTATTCGGATAGACGGTTTTCAAATCAGAATCTTCATATATTCAGACATCTATTGTTCACAAGCTTCTAGAAGATATCCATGAAGAGTCCATTACAAAAACCAAGACAAACCAGCCGATTCTTGTGCAACCGTCCGAACGGGCATTTGAATGCGTCCGGACGCCCCGCAATGTCTTACAAATAAACATTGAAGATGTCCAGACATCAGAACAACACCATCCGGACGCTCGGTCAATCAGTATTCAACAAGGAGTCTGTTTTTAGAAATCGACACTGCTTGGGAAGTCTCTGCAATCCGTCCGGACAACTCGGCAACACGTTCGGGCGATGTCCAGTATTTGCAGGCCGTCCAGACGACTTGGCAACACGTCCGGACGATATCCAGTAATTCAAATAAGTCCAGATTTTTGATCGAACGCGGAAAGGATTTTAGCGAAAACCGTCCGGACACTCGGTCAAGCCGTCCGGACGCAAACCTGATAAGGATAGAATTGCGGTGTTTCTGAAGGATATCACAGAAATCCGTCCGGACGTGGCAAATTTTCGTCCGGACACTCGACAAACAGAGTCCGAATCTCAGCAGTTTTTGAGGTCTCTTGAAGCCTATAATAGGAGGCTCTAGGTCTGTGTTTTGTACAGAATTCGACAGTGAATTCCATAGTGCTTTGAGAGAGTGTTTAGGGAGAATCGAAGATCCGCTAGCTCTCAAGCTGGTGCTAGTGTGTGCTCAAGTGTTCGTGTGAAGTCTATCTTAGGGGTCGGCCCTAAGGTAAATGAATCCATCAAAAACCCCTTCAGGTGGAAGATCTGGTTTGGAAGCATTCGTGTTGGGCTACACGTTAGAGTTAAAGGTATGACTACTGCATAGGGTTATGTGAGTATGACTATCTTGTAACTAGCTTTGTTTTTGGATAGTGGATTTCTTGGGTTTGGCTGCCCCGGAGTAATTTTTTCTCTTTATAGAGTTTCCACTTCGTAACAAATATCTTGTCTCATTTAAATTCCGCATTTAAGATATTTGTTTGCACACAAACACACACTTGGTTTAAATTAGAAGTCAATAAATTATTTTCAATTGGAATCAGAGTTTGGTACACTCTGTTTTAGATTTATTTCTTGATTGTATCCTTTTGACTTCTGTTTTTAATTATTATGTCTCAAAATCTTAATTATGTTCCGTCCTTTGATGGGACAAACTATGGCTATTGGAAAGCCCGAATGCCTTTTTTTTCTAAAATCTATTGACGTCTGTAAAATTGTTGAAACTGGTTTGATTAAACCAGAAGAAACAGACGAAATTACTGTTGTTCAAACAAGCGCAAGGCTTTCCAATAATAAAGCCCTCCATGCACTATGTCAAGCACTTTCACCATTTGAATTCGCAAGAATTTCAAATTGTGAAATTGCTAAAGATGCATGGAAAATTCTAGAAACAACATATGAAGGCACAAAACTAGTAAAATATGCCAAACTTCAAATGTTGATTTCTAAATTTGAAGAAATTAAGATGCTAGAAGATGAGACATTCGGAGAGTTTTACACTAAGATTAGCGATCTAAGAAACTCGATGGTGAGTCTTGGGAAGCAAATCTTGGATGTAAAACTCATCCGAAAGATACTAAGATCTTTGCCTGAGCGTTTCAGGATTAATGTGACAACTATAGAAGAAAGTAAAGATCTGAAGGAGATGAAGATTGAAGAGCTGGTAGGATCTCTTCAGACATACGAATATTCCTTACCTCCGGTTAGAAAGGCAAAGACAATTGCCCTCAAAGCATCTAAGGCATCCAAGAAGAAATCCGTAGTCTCATCTGACGAAGACTCCGATGTTGATGAAGATGCTGTGGCTATGTTAGCCAAGAACTTCGAGCGGTTTATGAAGAATAATAAATTCAAGAAGAAGTTCTCTAACAAATTAAGAAAGGCTCCTCATACAACTGATACAGAAGAAGCAGAGAAGAAAGATCCGAGGGGTCCTCAGTGCTTCGAATGTTCAGGCTTTGGGCACATCAGGACTGAATGTGCAAATCTGAAGAAACAAAGAGGGAAAGCCTTTAATGCAACTCTCAGCGATGAGTCTGAGAAAGAAGAAGAAACTCCTGAGGAAGAAAAATTCCTAGCATTCGTAGCCCCACACGAAGATAAGGAGGATTCTCAGTCCTACTACTCTGAGAATAGTGAAGAAGAAGATATGCAGTCAGCCTATCAACTTCAATATGTAGAATTTCTAGAGCTGAGGGAAAAATACAAGCAGCAGGTTCTAGAACTGAACAGCCTCAGAACTGAAAAGACCTCCATGCTCATAAAGATTAATGATTTAGAAGAGAGGCTACTGGAGACACAGTTACAACTGGAAAGAGTCTCAGACGAGAAGCTCACTCACATGCTCTCCATTTAGAAGTGCCCAACTGACAAGACTGGACTGGGGTATGTTCCTACTTCTGATACTCCTTCTACCTCCAAGACCATTTTCGTGAGGCCAGTTATTCCTGAATCTCCACCTCCAAGAATGGATAAGGGAAAAGCAATTATGGAAGGATAAGTTCCTTTCAACCCTCAGCCTCTGGTCAAGTTTCCTATAAGAAGAAAGCCTCTCATATGCCATCGCTGCAGCGAGTCTGGGCACATCAGACCTAACTGCCCACATCGGAAATTTCAAATGAAGAAAAAGTGGCAGGCTCCTAAAACTCCCATGTGTCACCAATGTGGAGTTTGCGGTCATGTCAAACCGAAGTGTTCTCCACCTAAGTCACCCAGGCAGCATAGATCTCCACCCAGAAATCATACTCCAAAGGCATCAGCAGCTGCAGAAGCCTACTCAGACGAAAAAGACTTGGGTTCTCAAGAAAACTACAGCAGGAGAAATCTCCAATGAAGGAACATCTTCCACCAGTACTTTCATGCAAGATCTGGTCAGATTTCTGACTCTACAGCTTAAGAAGGAATGACAGGACAAGGATGAGGACACTCACTCCCCGAGGGGGAACAGACCTTCCTAGTAGGTAAGGTCACACATGCCTAGGATTTTGGTTACTAAATCCTAGAGCATGACAAGTACACTTGCATAGTTTACTTTATTTGATCATTTAATAAATACTTTGCATGTTGTTGTAGAACCATATTTTCTATCCCTATATTCCCTCTTGGGTTATCTTGAGGAAATTCTGCAGGTATTAAATAGGGATGATAGTAAAAGTACGTCGAGCGGCTGTTTTTCTATCTTGTTGCTCTCAAACCTCTCTCCTTGAGGTCAGGTTTGTTTTTATCGTACATGCTTGGTCAACATTATTCTCTTTATTTTGAAAGTATGTTTTTTTTTTAAATATATATATATATATAATAAAAAGGGGGGGGGGGGGTTAAAAGGATGCAGAGGTTTATCAGTTCATAACTTCCAGATATCTTATGTGTGTCTAACTGTTGTCTCAGTTTTTGATGCTTTTGTTCATTTGCCTTTATATAACTGAGAGTTTTTTTTTATATCTGCAAAGTGTTCCAGTGGATTCCATACTAGATAGTTGCTTTTCTCTTACGATGAAAAATATGCAATTTCCAAGGCTCCCTTAAGGTATTTGTGTCTCTCCTCTGACTTTTAGCTTCTGGATTTTTTTTAATGAGAGAGATTTTGTTTTGCCAAGATGGTCAAATTGACCAACTCGCTAGTTGAACCTAGAACCCATAAATTCTGGCATTCTTTCTAGGTTACAGCACCAAGTGATAAAAAGCAGTCAAAATGAATCATTATGGATATATAAAAAGATCTACTGCTTATGCTAAATTTGTTCACAATCTTGTCCTTAAAGAAATAGTCAGTGACCAGTTCATTGCGGAAATAGACGGTCACCAAAGGACATAGAAAAGGAAAAGTGCTGCAGCTTAGAGGAAGTGTATCAGATGAGGGTGGCTAGGCCCTAGTAAAATAAGGTTTGACTTTTGACTGCTCTAACATTGATTTTCTCTCTTGTTTAGAAAATCCGTATGATTTAAGTCATATCAGTGAACTTCTACCTTATTGAAAAAGCCTACACACACACGCATTGCTTGAGTTAAGTTTTCTATTGAAATGTTTTTATGCAGGAAAATTCTTGTGATAATTAAAACTCAACTCTCAATTATATTTTGGGAGATGATTGAACTACTAATTAAACTGAGATATGAGTGATATATACATGCGTGCTCTGGAAATTACTTGGAAAATATATTGCTGCTCTTTTTCCTCTCGTTTTCAGATTTTTGTGTGAAGCGTCCGGACGATGTGTTTCGGGACGTCCAGACGGTTATCATGTTTGTCTAGACGGTGATTCTGGTTGTTCGGATGATACGGTTGTTTCATCCGGACGCTCATTCTTCTTGTCCGGACGACCTTGTTTTTAAGACCTCTACGTGGCACTACGTCCGGACGTCATTTAAGTTCCGTCCGAACGGTGAACCCTGTAGGGTTAAATCGCATTATCCCCATGCCGCAACCCACTTTTTGGTCTCCTTTTGTGTTTTTTTGTCGTCTTATGCGTTTTTCTCGTACTTTTTATGCATAGTTCTCACGTGCTTGTGTCGTCTTTGCATTTTATCTCCTCCCCAGGTATGTATTAATACTCTTTTACTATTTTTTTAAGTTTTCATGCTTAAAATAGGTTGTTTTTTTTTTTTTTTTTGAGTTTTCATTTTTTTTGAGTTAAATATATATTATTGCTCAAAAATTCCTTATTATTGGGTTAAGATTGTGCATATTTGTTCTAAATGTTGTTTGGGTTGTGTTACTTGATGTTGTAATTTCTGAGATAGTCCAGTATACAACCGTTATAATGCCCAAATTTTTTTTTGGATTAACAGGAATTAATGCTTTCATGGATTTGTGTCTGTGTTTTTTTTTTAGTTCATAAAATATGTCTTCAGAAGACTTTCCTCCCCAAGTCAGACAAAGAATTGAGGAATCAGTTGCTGACCGGTTGCACCGTATGCAATCCCAACAGGTCCTATCTGAGCGGAATCTTCTCCGCTCAGATTTGAGAGACCCCGTTCTGCTTCATGTTGCTCAGATGCTCCTGGAGAACAACTGGGAGTACCATTACAATTGTGCCTGCCAGGCCTTTCCCAGACTGGTGCGGGAATTTTATGGCCATATGATCGTCACTCAGGATGATGATCGTGGACTGATCATGCAGACTATGGTCAGAGGCTAGACTATTCTGATAGACCCCCAGCTTATCAGTTCTGTGATCGAGGTCCCTGTTCTGCCAGTCTCCAGAGCTCCGTTTCCTGATGAGGCTCCCAGTATTGATTTTCTTCATGACTTCTTTGGGACGAGACCACAACGTGAGGACAAATGCCACTCCCAGATCAACATCAGTGCCTTCGCTCCTATGCACCAATTTTTAGCAAAAATTGTGGTGACAAACATTTGGCCTCAAGCTCGGCGGAGTGAGCTTACCCTCAAGAAGGCCACCCTTTTATATGCCATTGTGATGCGGACTCCATTTTGCTTGTGCAAGCATATCTTGCACACTACGCTCGAGGTTCGCAATGAGAAGAATACGAGTCTGTCGTTTGGGTGTCTGATCACTCAAATCTGCCTTCAGGTCGTGCCAGACATTTCAGACTCGGAGCCCCGCCCACGGATTCCAGATCCCCTTGGCATACAAACTCTCATGAAGTCTAATGCCCAATTGCGGCACGAGGCTCAAGGTGTTATTCCTCAGCCTCCATCAGATCTCCCCACAGCAGCCGCATCATCATCATCTCAGGCTGTGCCTCCCTCTTTTGACATTGAGGCTGCCTTTGCACAGCTCATGACTTCCATGTTAGCTCTTCAGCGGGAAGTCAATCTTATCGGGGAGCGTGTCGAGCAGAGCCAGATCGACATCAGAGAATGCTTGAAATATCATCATCCCAAGCTGAATGATGATGATGATTGAGTATTTATTTTTTGTTGTTCTTGTCTTATTTTCAGAACAATTTTAAATTTATGTTGACACTTTGTGTACTGCTTAAACACTTGTGGTTTTAATTTCATACTCTATTTACCCTTTGTCATTGTGTGACAAAAAGGAGGAGTATTTTTTTATTGTTTTTGGTGTTTAAGACCGGAAATGTATTTCCAAACCGGTTAAGTGTTTTTGTCCCAAAATGACCAAATGGGGAGTTTGTTAGTATTTTTATTGGCTACATTCTGGATAAAACAAAAACACTTTATGTAATGGTTGTGTTTTAACAGGACAGTCGGTTTTTCAATCTTCATGTATTCGGACAGACGGTTTTCAAATCAGAATCTTCATATATTCAGACATCTACTGTTCACAAGCTCTAGAAGATATCCATGAAGAGTCCATTACAAAAACCAAGACAAACCAGCCGGTTCCTGTGCAACCGTCCGGACGGACCTTTGAATGCATCCGGACGCCCCGTAGTTTCTTACAGATAAACATTGAAGACGTCCGGACGTCAGAGCAACACCGTCCGGACGCTCGGTCAATCAGTATTCAACAAGGAGTCTGTTTTCAGAAATCGACATTGTTTGGGAAGTCTCTGCAATCTTTCCGGACGACTCGGCAACACGTCCGGACGATATCCAGTAATTCAGATAACTCCAGATTTCCATTCGAACGTGGAAAGGATTTTAGCGAAGACTGTCTGGACGCTTGGTCAAGCCATCCGGACGCAAACCTGATAAGGATAGAATTGCGTTGTTTCTTAAGGATATCACATAAATCCTTCCGAATGTGGCAAATTTCCATCCGGACGCTCGATAGACAGAGTCCGAATCTCAGCTGTTTTTGAGGTCTCTTGAAGCCTATAAATAGGGGGCTCTAGTTCTGTGTTTTGTACAGAATTCGATAGTGAATTCCATATTGCTTTGAGAGGGTGTTTAGGGAGAATCGAAGATCCGCTAGCTCTCAAGCCGGTGCCAGTGTGTGCTCAAGTGTTTGTGTGAAGTCTATCTTAGGGGTCAGCCCTAAGGTAAAGGAATCCATCAAAAACTCCTTCAAGTGGAAGATCTGGTTGGGAAGCGTTCGTGTTGGGCAACACATCAGAGTTAAAGGTATGACTACTGCATAGGATTATGTGAGTACAAGTGTCTTGTAACTAGCTTTGTTTTTGGATAGTGGATTTCCACGCGTGGCTGCCTCGGAGTGGTTTTTTCTCTTCATAGAATTTCCACTTCGTAACAAATATCTTGTCTCATTTAAATTCCGCATTTAAGATATTTGTTTGCACACAAACACACACTTGGTTTAAATTAGAAGTCAATAAATTATTTTCAATTTTAAATCCTGAGAGGATTGTGTACTCAAATGTGAAGTTGAATCACTTTGATGCATTTATTAGTGAGATATTTATTATGGTCAGCATTTTTGGTGCGGTGATCAAATGTAGCATTGTGAAAAGGTTTTTCCCAAGAAAGAATCCAAGTTATTTATTCAAAGGATAAGAAATTTTTTCGTCGAGATGAATTTTATGGAATTGATTATTCTCAGTCTCTAGCCAGAGCATTTTTGTAAGAAATACCAAAATAGTAATGTACATGTGATAAGTCTTTCACAAGTACGAGAATAAATAAATAAAATCAGTGAACCAATGATAAAGAGGTAAAGAATTAAGTGGCACTATCTTTGGCCTTAATTCGGCTGTGAAAGATTTCATGGAAAAATCAAAAGTCAAATATTGAGTAAGTCTAAGGGACTAATTGTTTTAATAAAAAAAAATATAAACTATAGTGCAATTACAATTGTTTAGTGAAATCAATTGTAATTAAATAGTAACTTGAGAAGTCAAAACTATTTGGACTTAGTTTTTTCTTCTCTTTAGGTTTCTTACCAAGCTGATGTAATTTAACCAAGTTAGACTTTCTTATTTAATGGCTGATTGTTTTTATTTATTAAAACATGGACTATAGAGAAACTATACAGAATAGATTGGGCTTAGGATAAACCCAATCCCAGGAGCCTAGCTGGTGACACATGGGCCAAGAAATTTTTCCCTGGCCCTATGCGTTAACTAATAGGAGGTGGTGGAGGCTAGGGTTTTTTCCTAGCCCTAGTCGTCCACCTCTAGTAGTAGTCCTACTAGGACTAGTAATTCTACTACTACTTGTCCCACGTGGGTATAAATAGAAAAGCTTGTATCTCTTGAAAAATAACTAACCACAATAGTTCTTTAGTTTTTAATAAGAACTAATATGCTTGAATTAACTCTTGAAACTAAGTTTAAAGTTTTAAACAGCAAGATGAGAGCTCACACTCTCGGTTATTGTTAGTCATTGATGAGAAGATCTAAAGGTCTCATAATCTCTGAGACTGCACGTGTTCTTTGGAGCAGCAAAAAAGAAATTTTTGCTCAAAAGTCAATGAGTGGCTGTGATCTTTAAGTATTCCTATTTTGCGGTTTAATTTTAAATAACATAGTTCTTTACCTGTTCTTCTTAAAGTGTGATCTTGGCATGAGAATTTTTATTTTTCGCTACACAAATATGTTTTTGCAATCATATTCCCTACACCATTGTCACATTGTTGTCTTAACAATTGCTTGAGTCCATACAGAGACCTTTTCAACTTATAGACTTTTTCCTCATGTCCTTTTACTTGGAATCCTTTTGATTGGATCCTATATATATATATATATATATATATATATATATATATATATATATATATATATATATATATATATATATATATCCATCAAAATTCTGTCTTTATGTCCAACTCATATAATTTTAAATCAATTCTTGCTGCTATAGACATAATTACCCTCACTGAGGAAAAAGTGAATTTGTGAACAAAGTTTACACCAAGTTGCTGAGTAAACCCTTTTAGGCACCAACTTAATGAACATATGGCTAGCGGTGGGAAAATTATCCGATTAACGACTACTGAAAACCCACCGACCACCACCGAACCACCTACCACCTACCGTTAATTAAAAAAAATTCAAAAATCAGAATAATTTTTTTTTTCGAATTAAAAGTCGATCGAGAATCGGTGAAAATGATTTTCCTGTCGGGTATCGACCCAACCCGACCCGGCTATTGCAAAACGGCATCGTTTGACTAGTTATCAAAACAACGCCGTTTTTGCAAACTCTATATATACGAATTTTTTATCAAAACGCTGAACTCTCACCCTGCCGCCCACGTCTTTACGCCCATCTGCTGCCCTAGCCCAGCCGCCCGTCTTTCTCTCTCTCACTCTTGTGTTCCAATGTTCAACCGAATCGTCGAATCGAGGTAACAACATTTGGCGTTTTCTTTTTGGGAGCCGATTGTTATTTATGTTTGGCTTCCTTTTTTGTTCCTGCTGAAATGCTTCTTCTGAATCAGAGTTAAGGGGAAATGGGTTTCTTTGTACTTGAGAGGAGCAAATCGTGCAAGGGGACTCTCTCCCCACTCTCACGTTTTGCTAAAAAACATAAAAAGGGGGAAGGGAACCGTCAAGTGTGCATTAGAGGAAAGCCATCTATGTGTGCTTGTGGTGGGGTTAATGTTGAAGAATTTATTTATCTGAGATTTAGAAAGTTTAGAAGATAGAGTTCAAGATTGATGAGGGTTTTGAAATGATGAGGAAAAAGGATAGGAGCATTGTTTCCCGATTTACCCGACCGACAATTACCGATTTATCTATTTTCCGAATTATCCGAAAATTTCAAAAATATACTTTCACATAAATAAATCAGATCATTACCCGATTTACCCGACTATTTTGGTCGGAAGTTGGAAATGGGGTTTTTGACACCGACTTACCCGATACACAGGCCTACATATGGCATATAATCTTTTTTACATGCTTATTTATGATTTCCATGTACATGGTCCTTAAATTACATTGAATAAAATCTATGGTGTGAGTAATGAGATTATCACATTAAATCCAAAACTATAAAAATTGTAGTCTAAAACCTTATTGTTTGCAATCAGTAATGAAAATTGGGCATTCCATTTGCGAAGACTATTACACATCAATCATGGTGATCTATCTTGATCGAGTAAAGTAGAGACTTCGGGTTGATGTGTAGGTGTAATACACTGAACAGACCATGTGAGTCATCATTCCTATGAAACAATGTCAATAGAGAAAAATATGGAGAACTTCACTTATAACCCATAATCCTTTATCACTTTTGCAATTAGGGTATCCATCTCTAAAAAGTGTCAATTTAAAGTATCCATCTTTCAATTTTTTTTCAATTTCAACCATTCGTTAGAATTTTTTGTTAAATTTCCAAAATACCCTTGTGTTTTTTTTTAAAGAAAAAAAATTATAAAAAATTTCAAAGATTCAGGCATAGGAATTTTTGCAAATTTCATTAAATTTTGACTAACACATAAATCCTTGCACTTTTTTTCTTTTTTTTTTCCTAAAAAAAAAATAGAGGTATTTTGGAAATTTCGACAAGGTTTATCGGAAAATTCTAACTGATGGTTGAAATTTAATAAAAATAAATAAAAAATTGAAAGATGGATACCTTAATTGAAAAAGTGATGAAAGATTAGGGTTTATAAGTGAAGTTTTCTCGGAAAAATATAAAATAGCTCCCTGAACTAACAGTCGATTTTAGAATAGCCCCCTGAATTCAAAATGTACTAATGTGACCCATCAAACTACCAAAGTGTGCCAAAAATGTTACTTTTGTCGAATTATTCTTATAATACAATTATTCTCTTAAAAAAAAACTATTTTTTTAGAAAAATATAAAGAAATTTTAAAAAATATATATATTAATATAAAACTACAAACTTAAAAAAATTAATTAAATTTTTTTAGTAAAGGTGACACAAGGTCATCATTTTATTGGTATTAACGTTGACATTAATTGAATTCGTAAAGTATTTTGACGGAATTTGACTACATTGTTATTTTCTACCTACCTTGAAGACTTTTGAATTATTTTTTATTTCGTAGTAAGCGATTTATAATTTAGGCTAACCACATAAATTGATTTTGCATTTATCTTTTTTTTCTTTTCTTTTTTTTAAAAATAGTTTAGTTTATTTATTTATTTATTTTATTAGTTTTTAATAGAATATGAGTATTATAGGAATATTTCGACAAAAGTAGCATTTTTGGTACATTTTGAATAGGTTGATGGGTTACATTAGTACACTTAAAAATTCGAGGGGCTATTCTAAAACCAGCTGTTAGTTCATGGGGTTTTTTTATATTTTTCTCATATGAATAACTTAGCTCACAAAAAACTTCTTATGATATTTTGATTCTAAATCTGGAGAGGATTGTGAACTCAAATGTCAAGTGAAGATTACTTTGATGAATTTAAAAGTGAGACTTTTAATGCGATCAAAATTCTTGGAGCATTTGGTGCTTACATATACCATTATGGGAACATATTTCTCAAGAATGAATCCAAGTCCTTTCTTTAAAGGATAAGAAATTTCCCTTTGATTTGATTTTATTGATTGAATTATTCTTAGTCTTTGGCCAGAATATTTTCATAAGAGTTATTAAAATATTTATTTACATGGTGAAAAAAGTTTTCACAAGTAGAAGAATAATAATAAATAAAACCAGTTACTCAAGTATAAGGTAGAGAATTAAAGTGACAGTATTATTGACTTTAATTCTGCTACGGAAAGTTTCATAAAGGAATTAAAAGTCAATATTAAGAATTGTCTAAGGGATTTATTAATTTAATAAAAAATATAAACTAGAGTCCAATTGCAATTTTTTAGTAGAATTAATTGTAATTAAATAGTATCTTGTGATATTCATGAGATTACAAGTGTTACAAGCCTATTTGAAGCTAGTTTTTATATTTCCCTTCATGTCCCTTACTGAGCTAATGTAAATTAACTAGATCAAGTCTTTAATTTTTTGGGTTGATTGTTTTTATTTGTTAAAACATAGGTTAGAAATAAACAGTGCATAAGATGCATAGATAGCAAATTGGGGTTGAGGATACAACCCAAGCCCAAGTCTACTGGGTAGGTGCCTGGGTTGGGGAATAATTCCCCCGCCCTGGCCGTGTTGTTAGCATGTGGAGGCTAGGGTTGAGAAAATCCTAGTGACGATGTAGTGGGACTACAGTCCCATATTGCTAAAATTTTTCTCATCTCTCTCTTTGTTAAGCCTATAAATAGATAAGCTTGTAGCCCTCTCATGCCACACTATAATTACTTGATTTCTTGAGTATTTACTAAGAACTTCATATTCTTGAGCTCTTTAAATATTGAGTTAAAAATCTTGTAAAAGCAAAATAAGAGCCACAACCTTTGTTATTCTCAGTCATTGGTGAGAAGACTTGAAAGTCTCAACAGCCCTGAGGCTACACGTGATTTTTATGGGAGGAGCAAAGCTCCAAGAGAGATGAAGCAACTGAAGCTTTTAACAATGGCTTTTTTGGCACACAGAGGTGAAGCTAGGCAACGTATCAAAATGTTCTGGAGGCTTAGACTTAGTCTACAATAGATTATCATCATCCTTATAAAGAGAAATAATGGAAAACCCTAGCTCCTACAAGTGCAAAACAGAACATTACTGTGCAAGAAATCTCATGGTGTTAGGACACGTAAATGTACCATCAAGATGCCTCTAAGATTTCTTCATAAAAAGCTATGAAAACTGAGTGGCATCCAGACGGCTTGTTGATGATCATCCTGACGGTGCCCTTGAGTAGGCTTTGGAATTCATCTTCCACGACTAACACCAAGACGGTCTTCTAACAATCTTCTCGGGTAGGCTCTTGAAGTCTTTCACCACGCATCCCGTTAGGACCTATCTGACGGTCTTTTTTATGGTAGTTAAAAGCTTCGCATTTCTAAGCCTAACTTTTTACACCAAAACACTTAGGTGTTAAAAATTTTACAACACTTGTTTTGATCACCGAAATGAGCCAATATCTTAAACCTAACTAACTTCCACTTTGGCATTTGGTGACATAACCAAAATCATCAAAAACAAAGTACAGGTAAATGAAAATTTACAATCCCAACCCAAGCTTATCAAACCACTAAATAGACTTTGATTGATTGAAAAAAATTTGAACGTGATTTCTAAAACCATAACTAAACTGATTACACACATTGAGAATTGGAAGAATGAAACTAACAGTAAAACCGGTTTGGAAGAATGAAACCAACATCAAAAACAAAAATTGTTAGACTTTTGAATCACAAATCACACATATAGTTTCTTTTCAAGTCACCATAAATTTCTCCCCCTTTTTTGTCACAAAGGACAAAGGAATAGAAATCATAAAATTAAAGAGATGGCATCCATGATGCAAGATGCAATAATGCAACAACATTGTGAGCACTCCCCCTAGGGAATTAACAATGATAAAATGATCCAATGATACCATCACAACCAATTTGAGACTTAGCAAAGAGATAACTCAATTCAACAAAATCCAACATGTGTATAAGATATATAAGTTATCAAAGATATTATGGATATCAATGCGTAAACACCAAAAGTACATATAAAAATTTGAGTTGTGTGTAATGTGTGAGACCTTTCACAAGTGAAATTAAGACCTTAACTTGGTGAAGGGGTTAAGCTTTGACATGAAACCTCACATGAGAACTAAACAACCCTTTTGACCAAAAGTCAAACCTTACAAATACTAAGGTCTATAAACACTTATACACTCACTCCCTCTTAGGCAAAGCATCAAATTGAACTTAAGTCCATTTGGCCATTTAGCCGCTTTCCACAATGAATAAACAACAACTCTTTCTATAAGAACGTAAGAGCAATTCTTTAAGTGTTGTGTTCACTATCTTTCATAGTTTTAAGAACACATGATCTTTTACACAT
The DNA here is from genome assembly GCF_958979055.1 of Alnus glutinosa. Classification (NCBI taxonomy): domain Eukaryota; kingdom Viridiplantae; phylum Streptophyta; class Magnoliopsida; order Fagales; family Betulaceae; genus Alnus; species Alnus glutinosa. The sequence goes on along the minus strand of NC_084896.1, from coordinate 14,754,045 downwards.
ACTTGCTTTATGCTAAGAGAAGTGGTTGCCCACCAAGAACTCACCCATGCAATTAACCTCAAACTTGTGAAAAAGACAATGTGATAAAAAAAAAACAAAAAAAAAAACCAACTCAATCCCATACAGTCATGATATTTAGCACAAACATAATATGATCCATCAAAATATCAAATCTCATACATAGGATACACACAATGTTCTTCACTGAATGAGATCAACATATTAAGCTCAAATGAGAGTGAATGACAATAAGAAAATACTCACCAAAGTAAATTCCATCAAGGAGTGACACAAGCAAAAACTGAACCATGAAATGAATGAAGAGGAAAACAATAAAGAATAACAAAAACAAAAGACCGATACATGTCCTAGGATATGAGATGAAATATGCAAGGCATGCATTGGGAGCTCTAAGATAGGTCATGTTGGGAATAATTCCATTAAGACTGGCCCATCAAAAGAATCATGGGCTTTTGGGTCAGTACTGGCCTAAGGAGAAGATAGCAGGACTCTCGGGAAGTCCTATCCCGGGAGATAGACATTAAGCAACCAAGACAGCAACACCCCCGAAGAGTCCTATCCTAGGAGTGAGACACTAAGCAGCTATTCCCAAGAATACATGACATGAGGTAAATCCAGATTGGGTCTCGGGAATGCAGACAACCCGAGACAAAGATGAAAAATAGAATGACTTCTAATTTAACCGTGTGTGTGCAATGTGTAACAAAATAATGTAAATGCAGAATTTAAAAAACACAATTATTTTGTTAACGAAGTGGAAACTTAATTAAGAGAAAAACCACTTCGGGGCAGCCAAATCCAGGAAATCCACTATCAAAAGACAAAGCTAGTACATAAACAGTAACACTCACATATTCGATACAGCAATCGTATCTAGCATTCTGACACGTAACCCAACGTGAATGCCTCCCAAACAAGTCTCCTACTTGAAGGGGTCTTCTATGGATTCCTTTACCATAGGGCTCCTTCCTAAGATAAACTTTAATAACGAGCACAGTAACAACACACAACGGCAACGGCTTGAGAGCTAGCGGATCTTCACAAATTCTCCCTAAAATATACTCTCTAAGCTATGAAGAATTCAATATCAAATTCTGTAAATTGTACATACCTAGAGGCCTCTATTTAAAGGCTAAGAAGACCTAAATCGAATCTGTCTCTAATTTCTCTAGGCGGTGTCCGGACGCAAGCTAAGGCCGTCCGGACAGATAACTGTGCAACTAGCTTTCCATAACGCGCTTCATGCAATACCATATCAGGGCCACATCCGGACGGTGTTGCCCTAGCGTCCAGATGGTTGCACTTCTGCTGCACATAATTTTCATAATAAGGATTGGCATCCAGACGGTGTTGCCCTGACGTCCGAACGGTTGCAATTCTTCTCCACGTCTTGCCTTATCAAGGATAGCGTCCAGACATTGTTGCCCTGTCGTCTAGACAGATGCAGCTGTCTTCCCATATCTTTTTCTGAGAAGGAAATTCGATTTCTTGTCAAATACTGATAAGCGTCCGAACGCGTTGCTAAGACGTCCGGACAGATGAAACCTTGAATAGTTTGAAACTTCTGGACACTGATGGGCTTCTGGACGCATGACTGGGCCATCCGGACGGAAGCTTGGGATTCGACTTCTCTGACTTGGAATCTGCACAGAATCTTCTTTGAACTTCTTGAAGCATATTTCTGAAACGAAGACTTTAAAATAACTGGCATCTCTGATTATGTAGCAACATTATATAATAGTTATTTTGTCAAACAGAATGCAAGCAATCACAAACTAACAAACTCCCCCTTTGGCCATTCTGGGACAAAAATCACTTAATCGGTTTTAAAAATACATTTCCGGTCCAAAAACAAAAAATACTCCCCCTTTTTGTCTCAAAATGACAAAGGGTTAAAAAAAAAAAAAAAAATAGAGTATTGAAAAACCAACTAAAAATTACTCCCCCTTAATGTCTCAATAGGACAAGGTTAAATGGAGTAAAGAAAATGTAGAGTTATAAAAGTTTACAAACAATAAAACAGGAAAAACAATAAATAATGTCTCAAAAATAAAACACCAAAAAGAAATCAACAATCAATCCTCATCATCAAGGGATGGATGATCTTCGTCATCATGGGATGGATGAAGGTGCTTGAGACACTCCTGGATATCAAGCTGGCATTGCTCCATTCAAAGGTTGATAGAGTGAACCTCCCGCTGCATAGAACTCATAGCTTCTTGAAGAGACTCTAGAGTAGCTAGAATTTGAGGAAAACCTGCATCATACTATGGCGGCGAAGGAGCAGTCTGAGAAGAGGACACTCCAGTAGGCAGCTCAACATGAATAAAAGGAGGCTGAAGAGCTTCATCTTGGCCTTCATGCCTCAGCTGGGCATTTGACTTCATCAGGGTCTGACTGCCAAGTGGATCATGTATCTTTATCTTGGGCTCTCCAGAGATGTCTGTCTTAGATTGAAGGATAATTTTTGTCACCAAGCATGCGAAGAGGGGACAAGGATCCTCTCCATTTAGTATAACAGTGAGGGCATAGTTGTCTTTTTACATTTTCATGGAATGTGAAAAGACAACTACACCCTCACTTTTACACTAAATGGAGAGGATCCAAATTCGCGAAAGGGAGCCCTGTAGTATGCTCATCTATGGACTCTAGCATCATGTTAAGGATGTGCTTGCACAAGCAAAATGGCAACCTCATGACAATAGCATATTAAAACTGAGCCCTCTTCAAAATCAGCTCACTCCTACGAACAGTGGGCCATAGATTGTGCTGAACAATCTTCAAGAGCAGGCAGTGCGGGGGAGAAAATGCATCGATTCTGATGTTTGTATATGCTCACTCCTCGCCCCGTAGAATAGCATGGAAGAACTCCTTAAGCTACTCCAAAGTAGGAGGCTCCACAACCTCAGTAAAAGGGCTAGCTGAAATATGAAGCACAGGTACACCAAGAATCCTGCTGATGACCTGTGGATCAATCTGAAATGCATGCCCTTCTACAGTGGACTAAAGGACAATGCCACTGTCTTCATCCTGTACAACCTCTAGATGCCCATAGAATTCTCTCACTAGCCTAGGGAGCACAATGCAAGCACAATTGTAGAGGTAGCCCCAATGATATGTCTAAATAATGTCATCAATAACATCCAGAGGTGCCACTAAGGCATCAGCTCGAACCACATTCCTCTCTGGAATAGCTTACCGATTTGCAATTCTGGCCTTGGAGGTAGCAATGCCTTCCTCTGTCCTCTGTCAAACTCAGCACTGAGAACTGCCAACAGACATGGTTCTGCACAGAATAACCAAAACTATTTCTAAAAATAATTCCAAAAAAAATTGATTAGTCCCCAAAAATTTTGACATTATAACGGCAGTAAAATGGACTTCCCAAAAATTACATATACAATAAATATCCCAAACATAGTCCAAATAACTGATATAACAAAATTAGCCCAACCTCAGCAACAGAAAATAAAAGCAAATCCATGCATTATTTATCTCAACAAATATTTCAAAAGAGTCTAAAAATTCTAAAAGTTCAAATAAACTGAAAAGAATCTAAAAGATTGAATAAAGTACCTGGAATGGAGATAATATGTAGAAAAAGACAAAAGAGGATGAGAACTAGTGAGAAAACATGAGAAAACCAAGCAAAATCGCAAAAAGTAAGTGGAAAAAGGAAGGGTGCGGCGGTAGAAGAGAAAGAGATGCAATTTTAAAACCTGCAGGGTACCCGTCCGGACGGCCACTGCCAAATCAGCACTAGGCAAAATCGCGCGCGTCCGGACTTAACCGTCCGGACGACTGAGCTGCACATGTCCGGACCCAAAAGGAGGACCGTCCGGACGCTTCACGCAGAAAAACTGAAACCGGAGGAAAATTTGTCAAATAGCATTTCAAGAATATGCAAAGATATAATTGAGAGTTAGGTTTTCAATAAGCACAAATTTCCCTGCAGATATAAATTTTAAATAGATTACTCAACTCATGCAACGCGTGTGTGTATGAAAGCTTTCTTAATAAGGTATGAAGTTCGTTGATATGACTTAAAGCAACTGAATTTTCTAAACAAGAGAGAAAATCACTAATTGATCAATGAAAAATCAAACCTTATTTTACTAGGGCCTAGCCACCCTCACTTGATACACTCCCCCTAAGCTGCAGCACTTTTCTTTTACTTAGTCCTTTAATGACCGTCTATTTCCGCAATGATTTAGTCACTAACTGTTTGTTTAAGGACAAGTTTAAGAACAGCTTTATAGCACAATAAGCAGTGGATCTTTTTATTTATCCTTATGTATTGATTTTTGACTGCTTTTTATCACTTTGTGTTACAACCTAGAAAGAATGCCAAAATTTATAGGTTCTAGGTTCAACTAGCGAGTTGGTCTATTTGACAATTTTATCAAAAAAAATATCTCTCATAAGAATTTTCAAAAAGCAAAAAGTCAGAGAGAAAAAAATGTACCTTAGGGGAGCTTTGGATAGTGTATAAAAATCATCACATGAGAAAAGTAACTATCTATCATTAAGATGCACAAGAAGACTTAGCCGATATCAGGCATAAATTCCCAATCATATACAAGCATAGGCAATCAATGCACAATGAACTGAGATATCAGACAAAAACACATGCAATATCTGAAAAGCTTTTTAAAAAAAATTATTCATCTTCTCCCCAATTTTTTTTTTTTTTAAAAAATAAAAATAAAAACATGCTTCAAAGGAAAAGAAACAAAACTAAACCTAGCATGTGTGGCAAGATCAAACATGTCCTCAAGGAGAAATGATCAAAATTACCAATACAGAAAAGTAGCCGCCCGACGTGCTTTTTCTGTCATCCCACATAGTACCTGCAGAATTTTCTCAAGTACAAGAGAAATAGGGGAAAAAATAATAATGGTTCCTAGATTGCAAAGCAAGTAGAAATATGTTGGAAAATAATACAATGCAATCAAACCTAATGCTCTAGGATTATGAACCAAATTCTAGGCATGTGTACCCTCACCATCTAGGTGTGTCCATTCCCCCTCAAGGGGTGAACGACTTCATCCTTTCTGACCCATGCCTGCCTTCCTGGTGGTGGTTGTTGACAAGCCTTCATTTGGTGATCCATCCACTGTATCATACTCTGCATCCATATAGGCAGCTCCCTACAACATTGATCATCCTCAAGCTTCTGCGGCTTATTCATGTAGTTCCTTGATTCGTTTTTCTTGGGTTTGCCATTCTGATTGGCAGGAACAAATCGTTGTTGATGCCGCTGATGCTGAGGAGCCTGATGCCGTGGGGCCTAATGCCGTGGGGCCAGAGGTCTAGTTCCGAATGTAGCTTGTCTTGGCAACTCTTTCTTGACTTTTGATCTCTAAGCTTTGAAAAGGGAGCACTAAGGTCAGATGTGACCACTTAACCCACAATGGTGGCATATAGGAGGTCTTCTAATAATAGGAGGCTTCTGAGTGACTATTGCACTAGCCGGAACATCCCCATCAATAACTTCCTTTCCTTTATCTAGGCCGACGGATGGAGGCTCGGGAACTGTGGGCTTGACAAAAACAGTCCTAGAAGTATAGGGCATATCATAGGAAGAAGCTACATACCCGAGTCCAGTCTTGTCTGTTGGGCTTTTCTGAATTGACAGCATACAGGTTAGCTTCTCATCAGTGACCCTCTCCAACTATAATTGTGTCACCAGTAGCTTCTCCTCTAGATCCTGAATCTTGAGCAACAAGGAACTCTTCTCTGTCTGTAGACTGTTCAGCTCATGGATGTGCTGCTTACGAGTCTCCCTCAACTTCTCGAACTCTACATAGAGGATGTTATAGGCCTCTTTGAGTTCTTCCTCTTCTTCATCACTGTGCTTAGAGTAGTAGGATTGAGAATCCTCCTAGTCTTCATGTAGAGCCACAAAGGCTAGAAATTGATCTTGAGCAGGAGTTTCTTAATCTTCTGACTCATCATTGAGAGTCGCATTGTAAGCCTTCCCTTTACCCTGCTTGAGATTCCCACAGTCAGCCCGTATATGCCCAAAGCTTGAGCATTCAAAACATCTGGGGCCTCTTGGGTCTTTCTTCTCAGCTTCTTCAGGCTCAGATTCTCTGGGGGCTTTCTTCAGTCTTTCGGAGAATTTCTTCTTGAATTTATCATTCTTCATTAATCTCCCAAAAATTTTGGCCAACATTGCCACATCATCTTCTTCATTGTCAGAGTCCTCTTCAGATGAGACTCTAGCCTTTTTCTTAGATGCCTTGAGGGCAATAGTCTTTACCTTCTTGACTAAAGGCAGGGAAAGCTCATATGTTTGAAGAGATCCTACCAACTCTTCAATTTTCATCTCCTCTAGATCCTTGCTTTCTTCAATGGTAGTCACCTTAATTCTGAAACGCTCAAGCAAAGATCTTAGAATTTTTCGGATGAGCTTTACATCCGAGACGGTCTTCCTAAGACTCACCTTCAAGTTTCTCAGGTCACTCATCTTAGTGTAAAACTCTTTGAATGTCTCATCTTCAAGCATCTTAATCTCTTCA